>NW_017537689.1:767707-823334 GCF_001853355.1 Bactrocera latifrons
AATTTTAATGTAACTTTTTCATAAATGTCAATATTAAGTTCCATTTATTTTTAATTTTATTTTTCATATAATTTTTATTTTTAATTTTAACCTGCTTTTAATTTTGAATTTTGGTTTTAGTTCTAAATTTAATTTAATTTTTAGTTTTTTTTCGTATTCTTGGTTTTATAGATTGATGATTTATTTACAAATATTTTCACATAGTATGCAGTCGTTTTCTTAAATTCTTGTTTCACTTGAGTATTTCTTTCCTTTTCCTATCTTTCCTCTTTCCTATCAGCATGTTTTTGAACCTTTTTCAAATTCATAATTTGTTTAGTTACCCTAATATTACCAGCAACTTACCTTGGTTGTGTTATTGTTGTTTTAATTTTACTGGAAACCGCACGTTACACTGCATTATTGCAAATACATAACAAGAACTATCGAGTACATATTCAATACTGCCTACACATACACGGACAAAAACACTCGCCCACTCAACCCTTAGTTTTTCCAACTGTAGTTGTGACCATTAACACCAACCGGCTGGAAAATGTGACCGAAAAATGTTTTAAAAAAAAAACCATCACAGAAAAACTTATTCAGCTTAGCCTCAATTATTTTTCCTTAACTCGATTACTAACTTACAACCACTATTACCATTACAAGAAAAGTAAAAGAGATTTCTAGAATCTAGAATTGTTTCAGTTATTCAGATTTATAAAATCTAGATTTACAGAACAACTTGTCAAAATCACCGACATGATCGTTTTCGAGGGGTATTGCACCATAACCTCAATCTTTAAGATTCCCAAAGAAGTTCTTAAGTCTCCAGCTTACTTTTAATAACAGTCATTTCGCAATACATAATTCGTCTGACGTTTTCTAGAAAACTCTTTAACTATGTCAGATAAACTTCGAATTAAAAACTAAAGTCGGATCAATATGACGGTGACTGCAATTATATATATATATATATATTGGTACTCTTACTCCAAAAAGAGTATGGGAAATAAAACTTGCAACAATTTTTATTGCATATTGAATTATTTAAGAGTTTTAGTATGAAGTTCACCATTTTTTACCATTTCAACATATGCATACACTCTTAAGATTACAACAAATTCAAAATATTTTTTAGTGAGCATAACGAGCATATTATTTACTTCCTTCCAATCACATGCCACTACAGAAGCCAACCAGTTGCTATAAATATGGATACCTTAGACAATTTGACAATAATTTGCAACATATTACGAAAAATGCGCTTGAGAAGACTACAAAGTAGTCGAGGGAGGGAGAGAGCATGTAGGTCACGCTGACAAAGGATACCACTACCACCGCCTCCAAAGAACATATGGGCAAAGTATTTCAAATGTGTTTATTTTTCAACTTGTTTGCTGGTATTATTAGTAAATATGTTAGTTCACTTGGTTGTTGCACAATGGAAGTTGTAACGAAACACACACATAGGGATACACGCACACAAGCTGATTTCTGCACTATTATGAGAGTCGTTGTGCTCATTTGTTGCGCTAATTTTATTTGATTCGCTATTATAAGGGAACGAAAAAAGGCAATGTATACATATTAGGGTGGTACTGAAATGTTGGGAAAATTTTTGTTGCCAATTTCTTGATCTTCGATTTTCTTTAACACAAATTTTATTTATCTGCAGCACATTCCAAGTAAATAAATAGAAACAGGTTCGGTTCGATTGCTGATGCAAGGGTCGTATTGGACTATGATACTAGTGAGATCCCAACCTTGATCGAGTGAACTTTAAAAAGTTTGAGTGGACTCTAAAAAGCTTTTTGCCCATCTCCTCCAACGTCTTCCTCTTATCCTTCTTTATTTGGTATACACACGGTTATAGCCGAGTTATTCCTTTTCGTTGCTTGGCGGGAATTGGAGATTCCAAGCCAGGTTCTCTCCAACGGAGTGGAGTTCTTCCTCTTTTTCTGCTTCTTCGACGGAGGACGGTGTCATGTGTAGAAGTTCACGCAAGTGAGGAAAGTTCTCTGATTGCCATTCACTTGGGAGTGGCCGGAAACGATTATTTTACGTATGGCTCAAGCAACTCATGACTTCCGGCCTTAGACCAAGTATCCTCAAACATCCGTTTGAAGGCGAGATAAAGTGAGAAGACGGAACATCCCTCACAGGGTTCTGCGTTGGATTTGGGACCTGCCACGTAAAAACCGTTCCCAATGAAAAGGAAACTACAGCAAATTTTATTTATCTGCAGCACATTCCAAGTAAATAGCCCCAAGCCCCACTCCAACGCCTTCTACCCACCCACGATTGCCTGGCGGGTATTTGCATAAAGAAAAAAGAGGCACAGATTTCAGTTAGTCGATGTGAAGTCAAAGAGTGTGAAGATTTCTGAATGTTCAAACACATGTTCATTTAGCAACCCAGATTATCTAACTTTTAAGACCACCCTTCCCTACTATTTGCTCCAAACTCTCTTAATATTAGTTTGTGTATTATGTGCATGCTTTTTACTGCTATTTTTTCCATCCTGTTGCACTATTTCGCTATAATGTCGCAGCAGCAGCGTGATTTTCTATCGGTATGTGCTGTGAAATTTCATTTCGCCTCTTTTTAGTTACAGCGGGCACTTTTTGTGCGCATTTATTGTCGCTCTAGATTTGTTGGGTTCAAAACAGTTATGTGAGCCATTTTTTTCTTTGCCCAGCGCACATGTACCCATGTCTGTTAGCTGAAGGTATTGTTCGCTTATTCTGTGCCAATGATACCCCGGGCCTTAGTGGCCGAAATAGAGCAACAATGTGAGACGCTGAGCGGCTTATAAACCCTGTGCGGCCGTAAATGTATGAGTTTTTGTAGCTGGCAACTAAGCAACCATCGTGCCCTATTGGTTAGTGTTCACCAAACTACAGCCAACAACATTGACATAACCATTCGGTGGCTGCTTAGTCAATTCGAAGGCTCAACCCTTTACCCCTTTTTGCCTTTGTGTAGCATAACTTTCGAGTCAGCAGCTTATCGGCACGGCAGTGCTTAGATCGTTAACTACATAGTAAAATAGTGTTTATGGTAGAGAGCTCGTATGGGTCCGTTTAGGCCGTAATAATATGTAGCAAAGCCGGCCCAGTAGGATGAAAATATACAATGAATGTAATGTGAAATATTAACGTTTTTATTTTTTCTAAACTTGTATAGTTAGTTTTAGGGTAGCCCCCAATGGTATAATTTTCAGCTATGCCCTACATTCCTGGCATATACAACAGAGGCATTTTGAAATTTTATCTACACACAGACCTTATTGGCATTATAGGGCTTTGTTATCAAAAACGTATATCTTATAGAAACATAAAAGTAGTATCTCAACTATACTATGACAATTTTATGATAATTTTCTATCAATTTTTGTAGGTTTTGATGACTGTTAGGAAAATTATAAACGTTATACATCTGTTCAAAATTGACCCGGACTGACCATATTTACATACAAATCTTTATTATCGCCTTCAAAAAGTGGTTCTTTTGAGCCCAGGATGGCCTTTATTGTCCTCAGTGAAGATTGTTTTTTTCGGTTCTGGTTCCATAAACTTAACCCGTGGACGCCCTTCAGTAATCTCAGCGAAGATTGTTTTTTTCGGTTCCGGTTCCATATACTTTGTCCTGTCATGGACTGAGGGCCATCAGTGAGTATTGGTTTTACTGCTTCCGGTACATGTTTAGAATGTCAATCGCCAGATTGTTAGACAGTTCCGACATTATATTCATAAATCCACGTGTTGTCACCAGCAAAATCAATTTTGACGAATGAAGGGTTATCAGCTACGTTGTCTAGTATCTGTTTATGGTACTTTGTGGATTACTTTTTTTTTTTTTTTTGGTGAAAATCGGTACAAATTTTTATCTCCAGTCCGGGTCAAATTTGATCAAATGATTTATAACGTTTTTCAAATGAAAAACTTGTTTCGATAGGGTTAGGCATAATAAGAGTGGTTAAGATGGATTTCCGGGACGATATTCGCAATTTCGGGGTTGAATTTAAGATACGAGGACCACCATTACAATATTCAGAGAGCAATTATTTCGACCATAAATTTTCTATGCTACTCAACTCTGTCTAGAATTTATTACACTGATATATAATATATATAATCCGTAGAATTCCACATAGGTAATGTAAGCCGTAATGCCTTTCCTACAGGGTGCCCCATACAATGCAAATAATTTCAGAAATAAATATATTTGTGTAAATATTTGCTGCCATTTGCTAATACTTTTAACTTTCGCATTGTAAATCGTTAAAGTTCGTTGTAAATCTGTTTTTATTTTGTGTTGTCATTTTTGCTTAACAGCCATTTGTTGAGCGCATACTTTTCGCTGTTTATTTTTCTCTTTAGTTCAGATATTTTTGCCATTGTTACTAATATTTCGTTGTTCGCTGTTTCTTTTTGCAATATTTTTGTCAACCCTTCGGCTGTAACGGTAGTTTTTCTTTACATTCGTTGTTAGTTTTCGTTGTCTTTTTCTTCTCCGCCGCCTATGCCGTAATCTCTTTTATTTTAACGTGCCTTCGCCTCCTTTAGCCTCAAGTACTTATTTGTCATTTTCATTTTTATTTTACTTTTTTTTCAAATTTGCTTCAACTGTGCTCCAGTTGAGTTACTTTGATGTAGTCGAGCTGAACTTTAGTTCATCTTGACGCTGGTTCAGCGCTGTAGCCGGCTTGCACAGTTAAGTTTAGTTTAACTTGGTCTTTTAGTTCTCTGCTCAGCACTTCACTTCGTCATCACCCGCATGGCTAACATAATTTTGTTGTTATTTTATTTAGTTTTTTGTTTTTACTTTTGTATTATTGTTCGTAATTTTGCTATTACTCGCCTGTCATTGCCTTTGTGCCACAGCACATGCGACCCCATGCAGTAAACTATACTGCTAGCAACAAAATTTAACAACAACATGACATAATTTGTTGTTATTGCAACAAATGTTTTATTTTGCGCAATGAACAGACAAAAGTTTCCTAAACAAGCGGAAGTACTTAAGCAACTAACTAGTTTTCCTTTTCTTACTGTATTTTCTGATGTTCATTTTACTTTTCATTATTTTTCTATTTTTTTTCATTTTGCATGTTGTTGTACTATTACTATTTTTTCTTACAACGTATTTTCTTTGTGTTTTACAGCACAAAAATACCCGGTGTACTCACTGTGGTAATGCTCTTTTATTCATTCATTGTACTCACTAACGAGCTATTGAATATTTGAATGTATTAATGGGCGCTCATGTGCGTAATGTGTCCGTTTTTTACAAAGCTTACATGTGAATAAAAGTTTACGTATATTTTCTTATAGAATTTCTATACATGAATACACATAATGATTACTATATGACCATACATTATATGTACTAAATGCATTTCTTTTATGTTGTTCGTGTCGAAGCGCCATAAGTTAGCTTATTTTATAGATTTCCTCTGAAGTTTGCACCCTGCCACTTCATTTAGCTTACTTTTGTATTAACATTTATTGAACTATTGTTATTCTCTTATTATCTATACGAATAATCATAAAAAGTCTAATTTATTACATTTATTTGTTTAAGCTACTCAAAGAATGGATTTACTGAGCGGTTCACATTTTGAAGCCGCATGTGGTCTTTAGTCAAATCAAAAGTGGGGTTTTGAGAAGAGAAAGAAATGAAAAACAGCTCACAATTGTATACAAAGCAATAACACAGCGCTACGAAAATAAATTTATTTTTGTTCACCTAAAATTTGAAGCATATTTTTATGCTATCAAGTGACCAAATTACGGCATTGTTCATAAAAATATATAATATATTTACTCTTCTAGAACCCCCAGAGGTAATCTAGGAACTGAGCATACTAAAATTATGGAGAGAACACTTCTCCACTTTTGAATGAATGTAAAAGAACAAAAGGGTTTGGTGTACCCGATTTCCCAATCGATGGCGATGGAGCAGACGTTCCATTGCACGACCATGAAGAAGTTCGAATAGCAATTACCCGTCTAACGAAAAACAAAGCGGAGAATGCCGATGGATTTCAGGCCGAGCTATTTAAATACGGTCGGACGAAAGTATACCGGATGATTGGAATTTAAATGTGTTCTGCTCAATCTACAAAATGGAATACCCCACAAACTGCGTCAACTACCTTCGGATAAGACCTCTCAACATCGCATGTATGATTGGACCTTATCAACATGGCTTTACGCTTGGAAAATCAGCAACTGGCCAGATATTGATCAAACGCAAATCTTAGAAAAGATTCGTGAAAATAGCATCGGCACACATCATCTCTTCATCGATTTCAAAGCTGCTTTTGACAGCTCGGAAAAAAGTTGCTTATACAACGATATGTCTGAATTTCGTATACATGCAAAATAATACGGACGTCTCCGAGCCTTTCGATACCAAATGAGGCTTCAGACAAGGCGACTCCCTATCGTGCGACTTGTTCAACCCACTTCTGGAAAAGATAATTCGAGTTGCAGAACTGTACAGCTGCTGGCGTATGCTGATGATATTGTTATCAGTGACCTCAACATCGGTGCCGTTAGTGCTGCTTTCTCTAGACTGGATAAGGAAGCTAAAAAAATGGGTCTGTTGGAGAACGAGGGCAAGAGGAAATATCTCCTGTCATCAAACAAACAGTCGTCACACTCGCGACTGGCTTTCAGGTCACTACTGACAGTCATAACTTCGAAGTTGTAGATAAATTCGTCCATTTTGGAACCAGCATTAACACCAAAAACAGTGTCAGCCTCGAAATCCAACGCAGAATAACTCTTGCTAACAGGTGCTCCATTGGTCTGAGTAGGCTATTGAGAAGTAAAGTCCTCTCTGGACGAACAAAAATCAAACTCTGCAAGTCACTCATTATTCCCGTCCTGCTATATGGTTCATAGGCATGAACTCTGACAACATCTGATGAATCAACGTTACGAGTTTTCGAGAGAAAAGTTCTGCGAAAGATTTATGGTTCTTTGCGCGTTGGCCACAGCAAATATCACATTCGATAGAACGATGAGCTGTATGAGATATACGACGACCTTGACATAACTATTTCAGCGAACTAAGATACAACGGTTACGCTGATTAGGTCACGATGTCCGAATGGACGAAACGACTGCAGCTCTGAAAGTATTCGACGCAGTGCCTGCCGCGGGGAGGAGAGAAAGAGGAAGACCACCACTCCGTTGGAAGGACCAGGTGAAGAAGAACCTGACTTCGCTTGGAATACGAAAAGAAGAAACGTCTGGCGCGCTGTTGTTAACTCGGCTATAATCGCGTAAGCCAACCGCATACGCCAATTAAGGAAAAGAACTCAATTTTGGGCGCGGCAGGTAACGAAAACCATAAATACATATGTCAGCAAAAATGTTTAGGAATCTTTTTGGTGATTTTTATCATTTCAATGACATTCAAAGTGAAACTAATGACAAATCTGCCGTTTACTAAAAATATTTTAAACCCAGATTCTCTTAATGGATAAATATTTTTAATATTATTTCTCAATATTCATTTCTATATTTTCTTCCCAAACTAATAATCAAACACACCAGTATTTCCACCCAGATGACGTAAGTATTCAATAAAAATCGCTTATGAACCAGTCAGGTGTAAAAGCGATAAACAACAGATTTTTTTATGCAAAGTTATTTAGTTGTCGTGGAATCAGCGTAGAAAATGTTTAAGTAATGAGAATTGAAAGAAATGAAATGACCTCGATTAAGTAATTGAATTAGTCATAACTCAAGTGCCAAGCAAAGAAAGGGGAGGTAAGAGAGTGTTGCTGAATAAAAGAGTGAGGCAAAAAAAGTAAAAAGTGAGAAATGCTAAATTGAGAGTGTAAAAAGATAAGTTGGAATGAGCAAAATAATATATTTAAGGAATGTAAAATGTAAACAAAACAGTTACTACTAAAACTACAAAGATACTTATATAATACATTATAGTACTGCCATTTACATAAATTTGACTAAACAAAATATATACCAAAAAACTTGTTTTGCTACGTGAGGAATTTCGATTAAAGTTATTAATTAAGTTGTTTATTAGTTAAGCCGCAAAACTTCAAATTGATTGTTGGAGAGATTATCGGGTTTATTCATAAATTTGTGTATTAAGTAATTTTAATGTTAATTAATTGTAATTATATTTGTTCATTATCAATAAATTATGGTATTTTGCTTTATCGTCAAATCACTTAATCAGTATGTTTTGCATGCAACTGGGAAAACCAAATTAACATTTAATGAACGGACTGTCAAGCCGCTTTGAAATGAATATAATGGCTGCTTTTGTTTCAAACGAGCAAATTCTGGAAAGTACGGCATTTAATTTATAAAACGACGGAAATAGTTCAAGTGGAGCTGTAAGACAGAAATTTTCGTTGACATTCATAATCAATTCTTGCAAAAAAATTTAGGTTTGAACAGAAATCTGCGAAATAATTAGAACTGTTGCAGAAGTGTTTTGGAGAATCTGCTTTATTAAGAACACGTACATTTGATTGGCGGAAGTCACTCAATGCGGGTCTTGAAGTAATCGAGAACTTATGCGAATCGTCCATCCACCCCGAATAAGACAATAACATAGAAAAAGTTAAAGAATCAGTGTGGAAATCGGCGTGTTGGCATCAGAGAGATAGCAGAGTATTTCAAGTTCTCTTACGGAACGACCCAACACATTTTGGTTAATGTTTTAGTTATAAAGTTTGTCAAAGACTCGAACCAAAAAACCTAAATCTTATGCAAAAACGGCATTGAGTAGAAGTCGTAGAGGAAATACTTGACAACGGAGCTGAGATCCTATATTCATCATAGCAAACATAGAATATGATCAAAATGACTGAAGTCACTGGGACCACCCAAACAGAGGCTTTGACAAGTGTAGTGTTTGAAAATTGATTTAGATGTGAGCATGCTAAGGAGCCTACTGTAAAGACAATAACAAAGATTTATATAAAAATACGTAAAAATATCAGGTCCGGGTCAAATTTGATCAGATGATATATGACCATGACATTAAAATGTGAGCATGCTAAGGAGCCTACTGTAAATATACAATAATAAAGATTTATATAAAAATACGTAAAAATATCAGGTCCGGGTCAAATTTGATCAGATGATATATGACCATGACGTTAAAATATGAGCATGCTAAGGAGCCTACTGTGAAGGCGATAATAAATATTTGTATAAAAATACGTAAAAATTAGTCCGGGTAAATTTTGATCAGAGGGTATATGACCATTTACTATTTTACTGTGAAATAAATGTGGTTTCATAAGATTTTTTGTTAAAAGCGTCATAATTTTGGAGGCATAGTTTTGACGGATATAGCTTTAGCGGTCAAGTTGCTTTAAGATACTGACGACTTTAAAAACCACGTTTTTGAAATAAAAATTCTCAACTACCAAAAGCACACCCTTTATTACTTACAGTATTTTAAAAATTTCGCTGAACTGAAATATATGTTATTCCTCATCTACATACATATGTACATCACATTTGTATGTATAAATTTGCTTTTAAAATAGGGAATGATGTCATTTTCAATAGAAATATTGTATACAAATCTCCACAAAACTAATAAACAAACCGCGAGACGCGAAAAAATTGAAACTCGCAGAATTAAGAGAAACGAGCCGCTAAAAATAACTGTGCAAACAAATAAAAAAATTAAACAAGTTTATATGCATATAAACATATCCAGGTAAACATTGCAAATTGATGTTAAAATAAATTAGAAAAAATATATAAAAACAAAATTATTTATGTTGAAAAAGCTGCAGTGAATTAATGCGCGTTTCTATATAAATAAAAAAATAATGAAGCTTTGAAAAACATAACAACAACTGGTAATTAGAAATGCAAGCATGTAAATAAATATAAATAAATGTTAGGTTAGAATATCATACACGGCAAGAAATGTTGCGTACTCGAAAAGAAATGAGGTTTTGAACTGGTGAATTGATAACTCTTTGAGTTTTAAAAATATACTGAAAAATTATACTTGACATTTATTTAGAAAATCATTTTTAATATTTTAACGTTTGAAACATTACTTGTATTTATATATCTGATAATTACTAATTTATTTCCTGATGATAAATATAAACTTCGACCCATGAAAACCCTGCTGTGGCTTCATACCGATTAATTTATATTTATTTAATATATTGCCTACCAAAAATCTAGTTAAAATCATACCAGTTTATAAAAATTATCTAAAATAAAGCTATTTATACAACTACGCAACTATATAAAACTCACATCAACTCGAAAAAAAATTTAAACATTCACCAAGTACCCCCTAAAAAGTCAGGGTCACACTTGTACCCACCACAAACCACACAGATTTTACTTTTATTTCTTACATTTTGTGCATACCTCTAACTGTACAACAAAAGCACTTTAAAATATCAAGCACTACAACTTTTTTTCCCATATTGCGTCATCTCACACAAAACGCTTGAAGCACTTCTCACTTACTTTATCTGAAACTCGACAAATAGGTATGAGCCTAAGTCAGCCAGCAAGCAGCTCAGCACAAGAGCTTAACTTCAGCTTTGACTTAGTCAACTGCAGTGAACATTTGAGAAACTGGCGAAAGATTGCGCAGAAAAAATATTTGTCGCGACATGCAAAGCTTTGTAGTACAAAATTGTAAATATGTATTTATACATATATGATACAAAAATCATATTTGCGGTTTGAATTCCAGATTTAGATGCTCTTTATTATATGAGTCCAGCAAACTTTATGGTTTTTTAAAAACTTCTGGTTTATTATTTGAAGTCGTGGATTTTAGTGTTTTTTAATTCCAACAAAGGGTCAACACTGGAAACCTGTTTGACAGCGCGCTATAATCAACAATTGAGACCATATAATATATTTATCTCTAGTACTAAGGTAAATTCCCTGATATTTGTTTACATATTTATTTGCTTTTGTTGTTGATTGCATGTCTATTGGAAAGTTTTAGAAGTAAATAAAGCGTGACTGACAAAAAGTCAATACAAGGAAAGGAAGTAAGGTAAAAACTTTTTTATATCCAAAAATTCTCAATTACACCTGTTGCCTGCAAGTAAGGAACTGTTCGAATCGTTTTGCGAAACTTTTGGAATTCTCTTCTCCATTTTTAATTAAGATCGTAATTAGGATTCAATTTGAGTTAGATTAAAACATATTTTTGAGATTAAGTTTAGTCCTAGATTTTTAGTAAAAGATGGCAATACCAATGTCAGGGTAATGAAACAATGTTTGTTCAAAAAAATTGTCCCTTCTGAATTTGAGAGCATATTAGATACGATCCCTTTGCAAATGTTATTTAAGAACTGAAAGTTAAAGACCCAATAAATAAAACTGAAATACTCAGGTACACTGTTGGTGTTCCAGAAGTACATTTAACCTCAAATAATTCGTCGATCAACTTTATTTTATTTGGATATTCGGTCGGGTGATATATAATAATTTAAGCAGAAGTTGGTAAAAAACGGTACTTTGCATACAAACTGACAAAATCTCTCGGTGACAATCAAACCCAAGATTCAATATGTAAAATTTTCGATATCTCCTGCTTCGAAATAAATATCGAAGCCACAATATTATTTTGAGTGATTTATGTAACCTCTAACTACATATATAGATGTAGCATAGTAGAAATGGTGACCTGTGTAGACCTCATTCGTATAGAAAAACACTTGGGTATCCCAGACCACATGTGATTTCCTCTGAAATAAATTATCATGTGCTACTATAAGCAAAATTTAGTAAGACATTGATCATAATTTTAAAGTTATTAATTTATTCTTCAAAATCTATATCGTCCCCTCAAAGCTATCACCCTTGGCCCTAATACCCTTGTGTCAAGGTTTTCTCCAATCTTCGAAAAAGTTGGTGGTTAACGCACGAATGGTTGAAATTTTAGCGAAAAACTAACGAAGAATCAATGCAGTATGCGACGCTGTAAAAATCAAAAGTTTTCGGCTCATATTTCCGACTTCTTTTTACGAATAACTTCGCGAAAACGACGCACAACCCTCAAATATTGTAGTATTCATTCTTGACAGTTTGGCCGGTCAAAATGACACCACACCTCGATAATCGAAGAAAATTGTCAACATAACATTGATTTTTGACCTGTTTTGATGAAATTTTTCCGACGTCGGCTAACTCCGAAGGCCTTTTCCAACATATTAAATGATTCGACAGAACTTCAGAAAGACAAGCGTTACTCAACACTAATGATTATTTTGATGTGACATTTGGCACAGATGTCACTGACAGTCATATCAGCCTTGAAAAAGATATTTCGACGAATGGGTTTTTGCACGAAATTTAAATTAAAAAGTTTTACTTTTTTTGGCCACCGTAATAGCTGACCTTTATACGGTTATTTTGGGCTGATCTTTGGGGAAAAAGCAAAATTTATTTTGAAGGCTTTGATCAGTAGTAGACTTTGACAGACTTCTTTCGAGAGACTGAATTAACTATGCTCCGGAAATGAGTTAAGTCAAGAACTAATGCTCTCACAGGGCAAACTAACACTCCCCACAACAAATACACAATTTATTTAACAAAAAATCGTTGAAATAAAGGGATTGTATACCGAATACTTAGAAATTTTTTTGAAGTGAATGAGCACATTACGGTTTTCCATATAAAAATTTTCAGAAATCAAGCGCAATCTATACAATCTATTGAAGTATAGAGTTCCGACCACTTTTGCCATTGCTATTGCCCAGCTCCAGTAAAAACCGGTAGAAGATAATTAACAAATTTCCACAAAAAGATAAATTCCATTTGTGTTGTGCAAACAAAGCTGGCATCAATCCCAAATTACAACAAGAACTACAGTGATTGCAATGGCAGCAACAGCAGCAACAACAATACTTAACTTTCAAAGCAATACGGCAGCGAAGAGCTGACGGTGCTGCTGCTGCGGAGTCTGATGATGTTATTAGCATGCTTGTTGGTATTTGGTTTTGTTGTTGTACTTATTGCTTTGTTGAGGGAAAACCACATTTTCTGTGCCGTAAAATGCCAGAGCATTTCAATTAAATGCATACCGAGTATAATTAACAATTTCGTACGCGTCCGTTTGTGGGCACACATACCAACACACATCTGTACACACATATATGATTGGGCATATCGTATGCCACTAAGAGCAGCATTTATGGCTACCTCTCTTGTTGCTGCTGCTGCTGCTGGTGCATGGTACTGCATGGCGACAACAATAGCAATAATTAAATGTGTCTTAGTGTTAGGCAATTACAAAAGCAACAACTCACGCAGCACTTTACAGCAAATGCAAATGAGCAACGAAAAACATGCGAAGAACACAACAAGCTGGTTCAACTAGCGGCCAAGAGGCGGCGACTAGACATATTAGCAGCGGCGTCCAAAGTGATTGTACGCAAGCAATTATGCATCGTTCACCGACATATTCAAGCATGTGTAATTGCGTGAGCGGTATATGTACTGGTATTTATATAGAATAATACAGCCAATACCGGCCTAGAGGGTTGGGCCGAGCTTTTCTAAAATGTTGCGAACAGTTCTCGGTTTTTGAAATATCGATCTGATGTGTTGGTTACACTCTTTTTTTCCAAGAAGCTATACATTCGTCGAGACCGCCGATATTGGACCACTATAGCATATAGCTGCCATACAAACTAAACCAACGGAATCAAGTTCTTGTATGAAAAAATTTTTTACGTGATAAGAAATCTTCACAAAATTCTGTATAGGTTAATATCCAAGACAACAGTGGTTCGAAATGAAATGCTYGTATGAAAAACCTTTTCATTTTATGAGATGCCTTCACGAAATTAGGCCTTGTATGAAAAACAATTTTATTTGACAAGATATCTTCACAAAATTTTACGTATATTATTTTCTAAAGCATCGCTACAAGATGGGAAAAAATTGTTCAAATCGGATCACTATTGCATATAGCTGCCATATAAGCTACAAGATATGCCTACCGAGCTATGTTTTCTTCTTCTCCATTGCAAGCAATCTATCTCCCTCATTGTTAGCGCAGAAATGGCAGACTCATCATCACAAGCTTTTAAGCCATGTCAGCAGATGCAAAACTTGTTGTGTTTGCACGAATATGTTTGTATATCTATAATTTCTACACGAAATTCGTCTACAATTGTTCTCGTTTATATTTGCTGAATTCTGTTGCTATCTGGCATACAATTGCTGGCGAAATTACTGCTCTGCTGCGAATCGGCACGCAAAACAACTGCAACTGTAAGGTAACAAAGAAAGAAACAACAACACCTAATGCGAAATTCGGCTTCAATGCAGTCATTTAATATGCCCCGTACAAAGCTAATTAAATGGGTTGCCAAGTGCAAAAAACTATATGAAATTATAATAAATAATTATGCAAAATTCAATATTTTACAGAGTTCCCAACAATATTTTCCGTAAATTTGATTTTTAAGTGCGAATTTTTATGTAGAGTTGCCAACGATTTGTAATTTTTTTGTATATTTTTTTTTTAATTGAAATTAGAGTAAAATATAATTCTCGATAAGTAAGTGTACAAATAATACAAATTCCTGAAATCTAAATTATGTACACAGAGTTGCCAACATTTTTTACTTATAATTTTTTTGTAATTAAAACTGGAGAACATCACTCTAAATTCTCGATTTTTATGCAGAATTCCAAAAAAAAATTTCTTTTTTTTACATAATTTTAAGACCAAAAATAAATGCTTTAGCACGAAGAACAATAAAGTATTGCACATTTTCGAAAATAAAAAACGAGTAACAAAACATCTTCTTTGGCCACTTTGTTTCCATTTTTCCTAGATGACCTTTTTTCATGATTTTTAAGTCTGCATTTTTTTTTAGTAAAGTTGCCAACTTTTTTTTTAAATTTTGTTTTAACTTTTTTTTAATGAAATTAGATAACATATTCCTAATTATCGATTCTTTAGGCAGAGTTGCCAACAAAATTTCGATTTCATTTGATTTTCTGTTAGCATACGTTTTAGTGCTAAAAACTATATTTTAATGTGGAAAATAATGTATTATTGCCTAATTCAAAAAAATTTTTATGAAAAGTATAATATTTTTTCAGCAATTAAAAAAACAAAGATATTAAATAAATTAAAGAAACAAAATTAAAAAATAACAACTTTAAATACAAATTTAACATGCTTATGTGGAATAGAGTTGCCATAAGTTTTTAATGAACTTTCTTAAATGTTACTAAATAAGCTTTAAATATAATCAAAAAGGCAAAAATATTATTGATAGTAAAAAAATCACAGAGTTGCCAACAATTTTCTTAAATTAAATTTAAATAATTAATTTGGCTATAATTTGTTTAAAGCTAATAAATAAATTATGCAAACAAAATATAAACTGAAAATATAAGTGTATCATGTAATATGTGGAATAGAGTTGCCATATTTTTATGAAATGTTTTTTAAATTTTACTCAATAACATTTAAGTTTTTTAATAAGGACATTATAATCGCGGTATTAAAAAATTATTTAGTGTTATATTTATTTCAGCAGAGTTACCAGATGAAATTAACTATTTATTGACTTTAGTTATTGGATACATATAGTTTAAAACGGTTAGCTGAGTAAATTGAATGTGTATTGGAAATCTGCTCACCTTCAAATCATTGAAAAAATCAGTACCGGAAACAAAAAAAAAATTTTAAATCAACTTTCTTGCTAAGACATACTTATGTATGTATATGTCTATTTGAAATATATAATATGCTCTTCATTTCTCATTAAAATTAGAAAGTAAAATATAATATTATATATAAGAATTAAAAGAAGCTGTCGAATAGCCATTTGGTGATGTTTTTCTGTACTCCTCTTGTTTCTTTTCAGCGATCTGGCAACTTGCTACTGTAACTTTAAGTAAATAGTGCGTCGCTTTGACACGGAAATTGAAAGCACATAAAAATATATTATTATAAATCTCTAGGCAACACTTACACTGTACACTACTCGGCTGGTCATTGGTCCAAAGCAATTTTTTCGAGCGAATGAGTGCTAAAAAAAAATTGAAACATTTGTCTTCCAATTTCGAAAGGTAATAATAGAAAATATTATTACTCATAATAGTAACTTCCAAAGAAATATAAAATGTGAGCACCATACACATTTTCCACTCTACTAAGTGGTGTGTAACGTTTTCCGGTCAGACATACTATACAATGACGAATGCCATAAGGTTTCAAACTCAAATCCTCAAAAATAATAAAAATTTCATATTTCTATAATTATTGCAGCCAAAAGTGAATACTATATATCAGAAATTGCACTTGAACTTTTACAATTATTGTCTGCCGTAAAATCAGAATTTATATATGTATACATATCTTTATATATAAGAGTAAAATTCTGCCTTGGCATAATAGCCGTTGAAGTGTTCTCATTAAAGCACAAATAAAAGTCTGGCAGCAATTATGCTCAATTGTCATGGGCAATGCATAACGGTAATGTAAGCATGAATATCAACAACTGCAATGGCATTACGCCAACCGCACACTGTCATAAATCAAATTTTGACATTTCCCTACTGGCTTCAGTCACTCGGCCAAGATGCTAGAAGCATCGAAAATTGCAAATAAACAAGCATGTATGTGTGCATATATATATGTGTTTATGTGTATAAATATGTGTTTATAGGAATCTGTTGCCAGATAACTGCATATGTTAGGAATTTAATAGCCAAACCTTTGCAATGCCTTTGCGAATGTTGGTTGCATTCGAAGCATCGGTTGGTATTTACTGCCCAACGTTGTGGCAACAGCGCGGAATTAGAATGGAGGAATTTATATACACACATAAGTATATGCATTAGTACATATATTTAAAGCTATTTGACTGAGATGCATTCACATACTTATATACATATATACAAGTTTCTAGCTGCATGCCTGATCATATACACATATGTATACCCTAAGTTTTCCGCATTCTAATCTTCTGCTTAGCCAACTATGTTGTGTATCATTAGAATGCTTTGAAATAATTATGCAGACAGTATAAATTGCAAACAAATTTAATTGCAGTCACGATGCTACTGTGCGAATAACAGCAACAACAACCCCAGATATAACAGCAGTGGCGCTGAGTGCCGCAGCGATAGGTCAGCAGTTAAGTAGTTGCCAGCGAAATAAAATAATGTTTGTTAAGAATTTATACCTGTGCATTTCATTTCAAATTTTGAGTATTATTAATGATTTGTTATTGTTAGCGACTTCTTTCCGATTAAGTGTCGGTCAGAATGATAAATTATACAGTTATTTATTTGATAAATTTCAAATACAAGTGAAGAAGGTGAACAATGAACAAATTTATTTGTGTAAGCATTTAGTTTCTAAAAGCGAATTATCCGTTTGACAGCGGAAGTCATTAATTTTCAGATTATTAAGTTAGCATGAAGTAGCATTAGTGCGTTTTTAAGTGATAAAGTTTGTTTTTGGAATTATTGTAATTAATATTTATGATTTTTTCAGTTATAATAGATATATACATATATATATTTGATATGATTATAGGTAAATCGGAAAACGTTAACGGCAACGATTCACCAGTTATTTCCAGTCACCTTGTTTGATGTAAAGGTTACCTCACATCGATCAGTTCGTATGGCAGCTATATTTTATATAGGCCGATCTGAATGATTTTTTTGGAATCTGTGCCATTAACTACGAAAATTATCTATGCCAAATTTCAAGAAGATATCTTCTCAATTAAAAAGAATTTCTATACAAAAACTTGACTCTGCGCGATCAGCTTGTATGGCAACTATATGTTAGTCTAATCTGAATTATAAGTTTGCATACTGTTGGTTGAAGTTGAATAACAATTAAAGCCAAATTCCAGGAAGATATCTTGTCAACTAAAAAAGATTCTGATGCAAGGACTTGATTTCGATCGTTCGGTTTGTATGAAAACTATATGCTACAGTAGTGCGATATAGTAATTCTCAACAAATGAACAGCCTCTTGAGGAGAAACGGACATCTGAAAATTTTCAGATCGATATCTCAAAAATTATGGGTACCCTGGGCAATGAACATAGAAAATGGAAAAATGAACTATTGAATTTCTTTACATTTAAGGAAGTTGCGAACTTTTAGATTTTTCAATTTATAACTAAGCCCACGACTTTGAAATTGCTTGAAATTTCTTACTTTTACTTACTTTGCATGCTTTAATATTTTATATTTTTAAAAAAGAGGTGGCAACACTTGGAAGTGATATTTTTGCTAAAAATGCTAATAAGCATAGCAATACACTTGTTTTATGAGACAATTTTATTTTAGTATAATTAATTTATTAAATAAATACAATAATGTGGCAACCTTATTTTTGAAGAATCCTCTTAATTTAAAAGCATTACATTTTTGGAATTCGGTCAACAAAATTATATTATTTAATTTGTACTTTTTCAGTTAAAATGATAGTTAAAACTCTCTTCGAACTTTGTTTGTTAAAAACGGGTGGCAAGTCTTAGATGTGATGTTTTTGTAATAATGATTACAGATACACTTGTTTCCACCTATTAGACAATTTTATTACGTATTATAACTGATTTATTAAAAAAATTTATTAATGCGGCAACCCTATTTTTGAAAATATTTCTAATTTAGAAACATTACACTTTTCGAATTAAATCAGCAAAATTATATAATATAATAAGTTTGGATCAAATCAGATTTGCACTCCCTGCAATTAGAGATCGTTTACTTAAGGGATTTAATCCGTCGGATTAATTAATTATAAATTCGTCCGAACATGCAGCTTTGAGAGTATGTTTAACATGAGTTCGTCCACTGTAAAATTATTGTTACGGATACCAACAAAAGTAGGGTTATTATAGAAATAATGATTATTACAAATTATAGTAGAGACCCTTTGAAGAAATGGATGTTTCGTATATCATAAGTATTTCGTATAGTAATTATATATCCTAATCCCTAATTAAAGCATCTCTGCCTAAGAGTAAATATAGATATGCGAGTTTTTGGGAAATATAATATTGTATATTTATTCTACTAACATCGCTAAATTTACATTTTGAGCAGCTTCTTTAAAATATTGTAAATAAGTTAAATCTAATTTTTTATATCCTACTCATAAGAAACAGGTTACTATAATATAAAGCAGAATACATAAATACATATCTACACAACATAAAACTACTATAGGTAAACTACGTGACTTGAAATTATTCTTTAAATTAAGCATAAAACACAAGCAAACTTTATTGGCTAATTAATATGCAGACATTATAACACATAACTCTATACGATACCACATTACAAGACTTAGTTTTGAACTGCTCATTTCTAATATGAGTGAGATAGTGCAAGTAAAGATGTTGTGCCATATACATATGTATGTGTATATGTTTTTAAGAGTGGCATAAATTTGGAGGGAAAATGTGGAAATACCCAGCTGAAAAAGTTGCTTATACAAAAATATATGAAATTCATTTATGGATCAAAAATAAATTGCTGTTAGTACTGTGCAAGTTAAGCCATCTTCTCTTATTGTAAAAATATTACAAAATAATCATTGGAAACAACTTGGATTGTAACGAATAGCTCAATTGTTGCAAAGCTATGAAACTAGGAGAGAATGGGTGAGTTACTTCCGTTTCACGTTTGGATCCTTCATAATCTCAAGGAATCTCAACGTAGAACAATCATATTGCTTATGTATTCACAAAGTGCCTCTAAGCAGGGTGAGAGATTCAAGCAATGACTTGCGCTTAGCAAAATAGTTAAGTCTCCAGCTTAAAGGGATCTATAATTAAAACTTTTTGCTGATTTCTAATTTTTTGAGATAAAATGTGATTATCAATTTTTGCTTAACTTTGTCTCTCTTTCCTTTAGACATACCAAATATTATACGTTTTTTGCTTTTACAAATTAAGTATAGGTTCATCATGTTAATAGTATAGAAGTTTCCTTCGTTTGATAAATTGTGGGATCAAGGATAGCATTACTAATATTGGCTAAGTGTTTTATTGTATTACGAAATCAGTTGCAATAATCTTACTTAACCTCAATTTCCTATATACTATAATTAATATGGGCATTGGCAAAAATAGGAAATTTTATTGACTTATTTACTAGTATTACAACTTACCGGTAAAAATACAGTTCAAGGTATATATTTTTTTGAAATTGAGAAAATATTTACCTGAAAAGAAAAAATTCAAAATTATTAATTTAAGGGTTAAGATGAAAAAATACTTTTTTTTTTATTTACAATGTTTTTTCAAAAGAAAACAACTTCAAACGAATAGCAAGGCTTAAGTTTTAAAAGTCATTACAATAGCATTGTCCTAAATTCACTAGAATTCAATTAGTATGCAATGATCAAAATAAATCTCAAACCACAACCGAAAATTAAAAAAAAAAAAATATTTTCGGAGAAAAACAATTTTTCGGAGTAAAAATATTTCCGAAMAAAATAATATATTTTTTTGATTATATATACATTTAAAAAAAAATATTTACCAATGAAACAAATATTTTCCGAAGCAAAAAAAATATATTTTACCAGCAGAACGGCCACCATTGGCGGTCTTTACGACACGATTTCAAAATCTCTTTGGAAATAAAAATTATTACAAAGTGATAGAAAATTTGATTTTGAAAAACCAATTTTGCCAAAAATAGTCTGTGGTAAAGCAAACTGTACGGCAAATTGTGGCCATATAAATTAAAATTCCGCTTTAGCGCCTTCATGTATACTAAAACTATCAAACAACAAACGAAAATCCAAGTAAGCACATACGATTGTTTTAAATATTATGATGGATTTTAAAGTATCAAAAAATATAAATTATTTTGAAACGCCTAACTGTATATTAAAGCAGCAACAACATTGAAATTCTTAGATTATGATAACATAGATTTAATTTTATTTTAAAAGTTATTTGGAGCACTGTGTCAGTCTTGATAAAAACAAAAATCCTGTTTTAGCGCCTAAATGTATGCTAATGTCACAAAAAATCGATAATTTTTTAAATTTTTAAATACCATGATTATTTTTGAAGTATCTGGGTACTCAAAATATCGCAATTCATTTTAATCGCCTACATGTATACTAAAGCAATAAAAAAAAATTAAATACATAGATTATCATAGAATACATTTCATTTTATTTTATAGGTATTATGATTAATTTGGGGTTCATCGAAATAAAAATTCTGTTTTAGCACCTAAATGTATGCTAAAGCAAAAACACAACCAAATTTAAATACCTACATTATGATAGAGTACATTTTATTTTACTATATTTTATTAAACAACGTCAGTCCTGCTAGAAATAAACTTGCTGCTTTTCACCTAAATGTATGCTAATGCCACAAAATAAACGAAATACTTCAAATATAATGTAGGTCCTGCGCTAATACTACAAACATTTTTATACTTTTTGGGCCTTCTAATTTCATTACTAAATGACAGAATTTAATACTCTCACTCACTACTACTCAGCCAAAACTCTAATTTACTGCTAAGTGAACACAGCTGCAAATGTCGTGCAAAATATAAGTTTAATGCCAAAAATCGATGGGCATTTCAACGCAGCAATAAAATATTTTAGCTAAAAACACAAAGTCTAAGCAGTGGCTTTTCAACATTTAAATACATAAATTGAGATTTCAGTGCAGTCGCTTCGATGCTCACGCTGCCAAATTGACTAACACAATGCGCCACGGCCTGAGTTTGAATTAAGAGTTTGCTTTAGTAATTTAAGTTAAGTTATATTTATTTCATTTCCATGACAGGCCAATCATTTAGCCACACATTTCAGTTATTTACGGCGAAATCTATAATTTGGTAAATTGAGCTTTTTCGCAATAAATACATTTAAGAGTCAAAAACAGCAAAACACAAAAAGCAAGAAAGCAAAAAGCAAACAAAAGCAGCCGTAGTACCTAAGTATAATAATTTGTTATGCACAGCAGCAGCATTTTGGCTACCAAACCTATTCATTGTCGAGATAATCACGTAATAGCGCAGCAACGTAGGCAGCAACAATGGAAGAAACATCGCCAAAACGCCACATAAGCGCTTTCTGCCACAATGGCAGCTGCAGAATTGGCAGTGACAGCGAGCGATGGTCAGTAAATTCGTCGACGGCCACATGGAGCACGCTGCAAGCGGCAAAGCCAGCCTAAACTTTTGTGTTGAGCGGCCGGTGCATGGGCAAGCGCATGAAGCAGGGGGCGTGTGTTGACCTCAAAATAACGCAAAATGTGGCTATCGCAATAATGAACAACAACAGAAAAAAAACGCAAAAACAATACAGCAACAACAACAGAACATGATATGAAATAAGTACAGTAAAAACAATTCATAAACGTAAAAAAAAAGCAATAAATGCATATAAAAAGTGGACTCAGCCAACGACTGCTGGCGTTGCAATTTTATTTCACATATTTGTGGGTTTTTTTATTTGATTTCTATTTTTTTATTTCAGTATTGCCACTCGCAATAATAAGCAGTATTGCAGCTACTTTCACTCCCTCAAAAAAATCTAACTACAAATTTGTTGGCAAACACACAAAAGCAGCGTGTGCGTGTGTGCAGCCAAAAGTGTGTTTATGCTTTCATGTCGGTGTATTTGCAAGTGTTGCGCTTGTGTGTGTGTGTGTGTGTGAAGTTATTTGACTATTTTGCACAAATTTTTGCAATTGCTACTTTGCAGACGCCTCTTTTGGCTGGCAGTGTGTTTGGTTAACTTTCGGTGGCGTTGCGAAATATGGCTTCGAGTGGCCCGAATTTTGAGCATAAAGTGCTACATAAATGGTGGAGATCTCAATTACACGAGTAATTTGGTGAAGTAACCATTTAAAAAAAAATACTAGACACGGTTTTGGTCCAAAAAGTTTAATAAAGGATAGACTCCACTTTGCTCCACTTTCCAAAATTTTTTAAAACAAAATATGAAAAAAGTCACACGATCATATTTAAACCGGACTAAGTTAAAAGAAACTGGGTATCAAAATCGTATTATTTATATAATTGGTATGATATGTTATGGATTTCTTTACCAAAAAAGGTTAAATATGAAAAAAATTAAATTAGGTATGAAAAACGTCATATGATCAAATTTGACCCGAACGGCGTTGAAGAAACTAGGTTTCAAAATCGTATTGTTCATATCAGCCTCAAGTTTGACCCAAAAATTTTGAATTTCTTAAAAATTAAAATTAAAATTAAAATTAATTAATTAAATTAGATATGAAAAACGTCAAATGATCAAATTTGACCAGGGCTGCGTTAAAGAAACTGGGTATCAAAATCGTATTGTTGATATCAGAGAAAAAGTAAAGGACCTCAACATCTCTTCTGGATCTGTTAAACACGCTTTTGGTTAATATTTTATATATACAGCTAGACTAGTACCAAGAGACTTGAATCTTAGGCGAAAGGGGCGTCAAGTAAAGATGCTCGACGACGTAGCAGAAAATCCTACACTCGTCACAACTATCATTCCTGGTCACGAGACATGGTTTTATTAATAATTACGTCGAAACTCTCCAACAATCTACCGAATGACAAGAATCTATAAATAAGCCGAAACCAAAAAAATCAAAACTCACTAAGGGCTCTGAAAAATATACCACCCGAGGCTTTTAACAAATTATTAGAAAATTTTCTTGGGCATTGGTATTCTTGAACTGACCAAGACGCATATTTTGAATACTTGTACATATGTATAATAATATATGGGAAAATGCAGTTCTTTTCGTCAGTCCGGGTCAAATTTGATCACCTTAATTTTTTGTATTAATTTGTTTCGCGGTACAATTCTGCAATTCTTTCCACCGGTATTCATTCAAAAGTATATATTTTCCATTTAATGCCAATATTTTTGTACTTTAATAAAACTATTAACCTTGCGGAAATCCTTAAATTCTGCGCAAGAAAGTAATTTCAATTGATGACAACAGCTAATCTTATTGAATTTCTACCGGCAATTCGAAAATCTTAGATCTTATATTAGTTAAATGGAGGCTAGGAAAAGTATTGACCCGTCTTTGGCAGAAGGATGGGTTATTATCAAAAATATACTCTCCGAAATAAAATAATATGTCTCACATATGATTGTTCGATATTTTTGGTAAAAAGTCCGGTTAAAGGCCTTGCTTTGGACTGATTTTAACTATTTATAGACCTGAGATGTTATACCTGAATGGTACTATTGGTGTAAAGTTTTATCCGATTGATTTGTGTACTAGGAAATGAAGATACAATTGTATTGTATGGAGAGTAGGTGTGCATATATTCGATTTTCAACTATTTTCGCAGCGTAACATAACAATATCAGTGTAAGTTATGTACTTAATTTAACGGAAATTGGTCCATTAAGCCCTGAGGTATGTGATTTCTTCTAACGGTGGGAGATGCCTATTTAACAGCCAATCTCTCCATATATTTCCATATATTCTATTAAAATATCACAGTTATATTCATTGCTATACTCAGAGCTCTAGATCTTTTAGTTAACTAAAAGCATTAAAAATATATTTTACTTGGCAGCAGAAGTGCTCCGGGGATCTCTATTAAATTGAGCTTGTTCAAAGAGATTCCAGTTTAAATATTTTTTAACCTAAAACTAAATAATAATTTCGCATTACATTTCACTACAAAAACCGGGCTCACGTGAAACTTGTCAAATCCGCTCCTGCTCTCGCACACGCCTCTACAAGTAGCATTGCAGATGTAACACAAACAACAACAACTGCAATAGCATAACAGCAACAAGCAATAGCAACATAGATTGGCAGCGGAGAATTGTATTATGAACATTTCATTGCATTTGTACGAATTGCTGGAAAGTATATCGTAACTGTATATAGTAGACATATAAGTATATACGTTAGTATACATAGTTATATGCGCATGTGTGTGGTTGTTCGCTTTTTGTTGTATGATAAAAAAGTTGTGCAAAATTTATTACACAACACTTTCTATGTTTTCGCATTTCGTTTGCTATTTATGTATGTTATTGCAGTTGTTGCCGCTACGTTGCTACGTTGCTCTGTTGCTGTGTTGCTTCTTGCAACAATTATAACGTTTTGCCGCTTACAAAAAGCTTACAAATACAATATTATGTTGCCGATCTGTCGATTGTCGCCAGGCATTAAAACAAAGCGTGCTGTAATTGGCGTGAGTTTGTCGTGGTTTTCGGTCGAAGGGGGAAAAGTAAAAACTTTTCACTGTTCGGCACATACTCGTTTTAAATAAACCAAGCGAATGTCAACTAAATTACTGTTAGTTTCTTATTTTGCTATTTGTGTTTTCACATTTCAAATTTCTGAATTTCTGCTCGCCAAAGTTTAAATTAATCGGTTAATCGGATACAAAAGTTTCACAATTATTTCTGTATTTATTTTTAGTCATAGAAAGCAAAAATAATATTTCTGCTGCTCACATAATGAGTTATGAGCTTGATGCCGTATGAGAAAATAAAATTTATGCGATTTGCATTTGTAAAAAACCTTTTTTTGCATGAAATATGTTTTATGTAACATTTTAGTTGCGTAAGATTATAGCTATGATAAATTATTTATTATAATTATTTGATATTTGGGTAGTCATTTATGTAAACAGAAAGAGGATTATGAATAGACGACTATCAAATGTAGAAAGTAATTAAAATTAAAAGCTGACATGTCATAAATAAATCAACATTTATTTGTTAAATTTTGGTAGTAGAAATGCTTCCGGATTTATAGTTGTTCAAAGCTGTTACATAATTTGTTTTATCAGGTTTATAACTCTATTCGTAGTAAAATATGAAGAAAAACGCAGTCGAAAGTCATCGTATGATTTCAACGATTTGTACGTGATGATTTTGGCTAGTTAAATGGTTTTAAGGGTTTCCAARAATCAATTTTTTAATGCATTATAAATTATTATTATTCCACAACACCTCTAGAGCATTGTCCTAAAAATATTCAAGTTGATCTGAATATTAGTATCGGAGATACTGCCTTCAGAACTTGTGCGCTCGAGGCTAGCTAGGCTGAATGTTTTTCGATTACAACTATTTGAAGACATTGTCGCGAAATATTCACTGAAATATTAATTTTTTTTGTAAGAATGCCAAAAATCAAATTTTCGGTTTGGGTTTTTTCCTTCCAAGTTCTAAATTAAAATTTCAATTAAAGCAAGTATTTTTTTTACTTTAGATGTTCTTGTAAGGAGTTACAACCGACGAAAACATCAAACAAATTCTACAAATAATTTTGGATGACCATAAAACGAAGTTGTTCGTGAAACTCTAGAGGTATCAACTCAATGTGTATATCACGTCATTCACGAATATTTGGGTACGAGAAAGTTTTATGCAAAGTGCCGCGCGAGCTCATTTTTGACTAAAAACAACGACGAGTTGATGATAAAGAGCAGTATTTGGAGATGTTCAGTCATAATAAAACCGACTTTTTCTGGCGATAAGAGACAATGACTGATGATGAAAAATGGATCCATTACGTCAACTTTTAAGACTAAAAATTATATGAAAATATTAAAATTATAAAAAAAAATCAACGGCAAAGCCGAAAATTCATTACTCTTTAGTAATGCACTGTGGTTTGATCAGATCAGCGTGTCGTAAGCTACGCTTCTACATCCGTGTACTACCATCAATGGGAAACACCACCGATTATATCTCAGCAAATTGAAGCAAACCGTTGCCGAAATACGCTCGCAATTACTGCCTAAAAAGGAATAATTAATTTTTCATCAGAACAACACTCGGCTTGTTTTCAAAAGACTACTTTTTACTATTTGGAAAATAGCGACCGGTACGCTATGCCTCACTCTTATTATAGCCCAGACATTATCCCTTCTGGCTACAATTTTTTACGTTCGATCAGAACAGGGATCCTAGAACACCCAGGGTATCGGTTCACATCGGAACAGGTTGCCTAATTTGGTTTGAAGCACTCTTGGCCGTCGAACCCGCACATTTCTTTGCTTTGCTATCCAAAGATTTCCAGAAAATATTCACTATGCACCATGGGTACTTTATGATCCAAATGGCTTGAATAATAACTGAGTATATTTGCTAATAGGTTATGTCATAAAACGTGAGTTCATCTCCGATCTAAAGCACAGATTGGAATTTTTTTTTTTAAGAAAACTGATAACCTTAAAGAGCTATGCAGTCCACAGTATTCATAACTATATTTAGTATTACTAAATTATATAAACACCAAGCTTTATACTCATGCTATAAATATTCATGTATAAAGTAGTACAAATATTTACACTTTAAACACACAAACATAAGTCATAATAAAAATATGCCAAGCAAATTGTGCTGATATCAGCAGAAACTCACACACTTTATTGCTGACGCTAGCTGGCAAGCAGCTCACCTGTGCGTTGATAAAACTATTAAAAATATATTCTCTATTTAACTTGACTCTTATTTTGTATAATATGTGTTTGTCTGTGTGTGTTTTCATTTAAACTTGACTTTGTACTTAAACGTTTTGCAGCGCACTAAATGTGCACAGCGCTTAAAACAAATAAATACTTTTTTCGACATTGAATTCTTAACTAAATAAAAAAGCTAAGCTGCCGTATATATGTATACATACACACAAATACATGTACGTGCGCAGCAGTGTTAAGGTGGCGTGCAGTTGATACGAGTATGCATATTCCGCAGTTTGGTCACGTTCACAGAGCTGTGCTGCTTTGTTTGCCGTGCATGTTTCACAAAACACAGTGGCTTATAATTATTTTATCGCATGCGATAAAAAATATACAAAATATATATAAAATGAAATGAAGCAAAACTATTGAGTTGGCGTTTGGCACCTGACTATTTTGCATATTTTGAGTAGAAATAATAAATATTTTCAATTTATATACAAATATAAACAATTTAAAGCACGTACAGAGATGCTTGTAGCAATGCTTTTTGAACGTTGATAAATATTGAAATTGCACACAAAAACACATACTATACATACAGTGGTAATTTGCGTGTTTCTTTACTGTAAATTGTTGCTAAAAAAATTTAAAATAGGAGAAAATGTTAACTGCGTATGCTCTAGAGCTTTAATACCCTTTACAAATAAAAATTATTTAATTTTGATCGGTCAGTTTGTATGGCAGCTATATGCAATACTATCCGATCTGAACAATTCGCACGAAGATTATATAACTGCCTTAGATAATACTCCATGCTGAATTTCGTAAAGATATCTTGACAAATAAAGAAGTTTCCTTACAAAAGCTTAATTTTGAACGGTCAATTTGTATGGCAGCTATATGCTATAATTGTCCGATCTGAAAAATTTGTTGGGTGATTGTAGCACTGCTTTAGGCAATAATCCATGCCGAATTTCGAGAAGACATATTTTCAAATAAATAATTTTTCCTCACAAAAACTCAATTTTGATTGTTCAGCTTGTATGGCAGGTATACAGACAAACATAGCCAATCGCCTCAGTCCGCCACGCTGTTTCTTTATATATAGAATGTATGTATGTATATATTTAAYATTTCCTTCTGTATTTCACAAACTTCATAGCAAACCTATTACACCCTGTTCAGGGAATACAAATTTTTATAGCAAAACTGCTTAGAGTTTTAAGTAACAGTAAATTGCTTTAATAACAAAAACAACCGAAGCGAAATTGCTAGTACAGCAAATTGCAATTGTTAAATTTTTTCTTGATACATCATACACATTTGTTTTTTATTATTGTTTTTGTTGCCGTTGTATGCATTTAATTCACCTGCATATGTGGTCGTTATCAATTTGGTGAAATCATTTTTGTGAAATGTTGCACATCCGGTGAATGTCAACACGCAGCCAATTGTTATATGACATAATAAGATTATAGTATATACTGTAAAAATTAAACAAGCAGTAAATTGGCTATAACAGGCAGTTAATAACGCGGCAATGAAATTCAAATATGAAATAAATATTTCCATTTGGCCAATAAAAACTGTTTATGCAACATCTGACAACTAACTGAATATTTCAAGGTTGTCAGAGCACATAGTCACATGTACTATGTACAACAATACACAAATACCTACACATGTATAGTGTTGTAGAACAATTTGCGAATAACTGAAATAATAGTTAGGGGACTTTTGATGAAAAACTGATAACAGTATAAATGTTGCACGCATAAATATTTACTTGTGAAAGCTTTCGAAAATAATAGAGAGCGATGGAATGCTGGCGAAATGGGTTCTGAGCGGCCAATTTCTATCAAAAGGTATGTTTTGGTGCAATTTTGGGAGAAAGATTTTACTGATAAAAACTGCGGTAAGACAATTTTGAAACAAGCTTAATAGAAAGTAATATATAAAACGATTTAAAGAAGTTTTCGCCACAATAAGAAGAGATTTTTTAAATTTAAAATCCTATTACTGGATTGTTGTTAAATTCTTTAATTCGAATTTGAAAGACCAGCTTTTATTAGTAAAAGTAAATACGTAGTTATGGACTGCACTGTAAGCTTTTAAATTAAGCATAGAGCTTTCGGCAATATACCATCAAACTAGATTGAATTTTCAACAACGAAAGATCGACATATTTTACAAATATCTGTAAATTATTATAAGAGCTTTAGTGCAAGTTTACTCTTTTAACAAAAGCTTTCGTAAATAATTTTTAGCGAAAAGCAATTCTTTCAAACGATGAAGAAAGTTTTTTTTATACATATCTATGCATTTAAACTTTTTAAATCAAGAAAAGCTTAGAGCTTTCACAATCTATCATCAAACTGAATTAAGTTTCTGCTTTTGCAGCTCTAACAACAGAAGGAACAACATAATTAATTATTATACGAGGTTTTTTGCAGCTTTTGATTTTTTAACAACAGCTTAAAAGCTTTCGTAAATAAATTTTCGCGAAAAGCAATTTCAAACGATGAAGATGGTTTCTTTTCGTTAATAGCTTACAAAAACTGTCTGTATATCTTCTTGACGGTGTCATTTAATACAATACGAGTACAACTTTCATCTATTTTTTAAAAGCTTTTAAGTTTTAATTATTTCGCTTACACTTGAAATCGGACAACATAATCAGCACACGTGCAAAATTCTCAAAACGAAGTTGTTGGCTGGAACTTTGTTTGAAATGAAGTACAATAAGCTTTTACTATTTGCTAGCTTGAGCTTTCACAACTCTGCTAAAAAGTTAAAAGCTTTTAAATATTACTTAATTAATTTGTTACTTAATTTTTCTAAGAACTTAAAGCTTCCACATATTATTGATTACGAAATGTACTTGCAATGAGGGGTGCTGCAGTTCGAATTCCAAAAATTATATAATATATCTAATATATAATTTTTATAATAAAAAAGTAGTTAAAATCTCCGAACTAAAGCTTTACCGGTGATTTGAGCATCCCAACGTATAGAAAAAAAAAAAAGTACATAACTTTTGCGCAAGCTTTTCTTATGAAGCAATTACATTTAAGCTTGAACAGAACTTTAAGCATTATTCTGATAGCTTCGAAGCTTTATTATAAAATTTGAAATTTTAGTGCTTTGCAATAAGAGTTTAATATTTTATAGATAATTACAAGCGCTTTTGTGTCAAAAAAAATGGAGTTGTGATATAAGCTTCCATTTTGCAGAAAAGCTTAAAGCTTCATTTGTGCCTTGCGATTAGAGTTTAGTATATTAGAATTTATTTATATATTTTTTGTGTAAAATAAAATTAGTTTTGAAGGGACTTTCATATTTAAAAAAAAGCTATGAGCTTTAAATACGTTCTCCGACTGGATTTTAATATTTTATGATTAATTACTAATAATTCTCTGTTATAAATATAACTGGTTTTGAAAAAACTTTCATATTTCACAGAAACTCAAAGTATCAAATGCGTTCGGCTGTTGAAATTTTATTAGTTATAATTCAATACTAGTACCTTTTGTGTAAAATAAAATCACTTTTGGAAGAGCTTTCATTTTTCAAAAAAGCTTCAAGTTTCAAATACGCTTCGAGAAAGAAGTTTAATATTTTAAAATACGTTACTAGTAGCTTTGTGTAAAATCAAAATGATTTTGGGAAGAGATTGCATGTTTCAAACAAACTTTAAGCCCCAGAAGAGTTTTGCAATTGCAGTTCATTATTAATTGCTAACACTTTATTGTGATTATTGGCTTTGGAAAAAGCTTTCACATTTCCAAAAGCTTCAAATAAAGTTTCTTATTCAAAGATTTATGCAGCTAAAAACAAAATTATGAATATGAAACATATAGTTTTTAAAAACAATAACTTAAGAAGATTGCCACCATTTCAGAAATTATATCCTCTTATTTATTTGATATGATTTTGATTGATTTTTTTTCATCTTAAAGGTAGATGACTCCTTTATTTTGGGTTCTTTCAAAGGATTTATCATGCTTTGAATGCTCATAATATGCTTTCATCATTTCTTTTCCTTGGTATAAAGTTGCTTATGTAAACACAATTGTGCGGCAAGCGGTATTTAATTTTTATTTTTTACTTTGCAACAAAAAGATATTAAAAGGGGCAGTTACTGTTACTTTGGCACATATCAGAATGCTAAAAGTGCGAATTACTGTTGACTCAATTTAAAAGAATCCAATTAACGTAAATAAAGCAAAGGAATTTGCGACGATTAATTAATTTTAATTTGCTTTGTTATGCAACGGCATAATTGAAGGGAACGAAAATGAGGAAAAATGGATTACAACAAGCGAAAAGAAATCAAAAAGACAGAAAGTGAGTGATTACATGATTTAAAAAATTTATAAAAATTGCACGAAAATATTTAAAAATAAATTAAATATTACTATATTCTAATAACAAATTTAAATCAAGTGTGAAACCATTTTCGAATATTAACGATGTCATTACCAGCTGTTCATGTGCTATGTAAAAAGCTTTCGTCAACACAAAAATCAGTGATAATTCTGAAATCCAATTAAATTTTTACTAAGCAATTAGCCACTTGCAATTAGCAGCAACTATAACTACGACAAAATACCGGAGCTATTAGCAGCTTGCAAGCTTCGTGGCATTCTAGTACAACAGCGTGCAAGTGTGAGTGGAGACGAGAAACGCAGCGGATTAGAATACACATTTTAATTGTGGCGCGAACTGCACGGAAAACAAGAAACGCCAAATCGACCAGGTAATTGCCGGAGAACCCGACAAATGTTACCGCAAGCAAGGCGAAGGCAAGTCATGTGATTGAGGTGTCAAACGCGCCAAACGGCAGTAAAAGCGATGGAGGCAATAGCATAGCGACAACAACAACAAGCCCAAGCAAGAAAAGAACCGACGACCACAAATTGAGACATGTCAATGTGGTAAAAAGCCATTATTGCAACTGGCATGTGAATTTGAATTTGAATTCCACCCACAAGTGCAGGCGCACTCACCCTCACACACACATACATACAACCGTAGAAAACAGTGATTGCCTTGGCAAACTTATACACAAATAATCGCTTGTGTGTGATTGTTTGGTTGTGTTTGTGAATTTTGGATGTGATTGAAATTGGTTAGCCGCTGTGTGCATTGTCTTCGCGCGCGCTTAGGGAGCTTACACGCCGCGCGCCACATAGTGAGTGACTGCCAAAGCGAAAAACACAGGCAGATGCTACAAACACACACACACACATATACATTCTATATATGTTTAGCGAAGAAGACAAGGCAGATAATCGCTGCAGTACAAAAACGATCCTTTGCCATCGCCATCGCCAACGTCACTGCCGCGCACCGTCGCGCCCGCGCGCTAATGAAATATGCATGTAAATATGCTTGTGACAAGCAATTTGCAAGAAATGCAAGCGCTCGTATGTGTGTGTGTGTAAGTTGGTTGGTTTTGCACCAACTCAGTTCGTCTCTCGCTCATTCATATACGGAAACATTTGTTACGACCACTAATGATGCTGTCGATTGACAGCCGAGGTGCATATGCAAGTGAGCGATTGAGCGCGTCGTCGGCAGGTGGGCGGCAAGGCCGGCAGTGGGGAAATTTGAATGGTGAATGGTACCGCATGTTACAGCTCTGAGTGTGACGACTACTTCATAGATATTTACAATGCCTCTATGTGTGTGTGTGTGTGTGTGTGTATAAGCAGTGGATGACACACTAAAATTGTGATGGAGGAGAAGCAAATGATTTTTTTTATGAAGAAGGGGATTTCCAGAGATTGGAACTTCATTATTAGAATAATGGGCGAATGAAATGGTATAACTGATGTTAAAATAGATATTTGCTATATTTTTTACTTGTATTAATATTATTGCGTTCAAGACGTTTTTTTGAACTTACTTAAAAAACAAGGTTCGGTTGCACCGAAGCTAAATACAATTCACAGGTGCATTTATGTTAGTAASTATATGTTYAGTTTGTATGGAAGCTATATGCTATAGTTAACCGATTGGAAGAATTTTTTCGGAGATTACATTGTTGCCTTAGAAAATTATCTATACCAAAAATCTCGTGAATATGTCTTGTCAAATGTGAAAGTTTTCCATACAAGAACTTGATTCCGATCGTTCAGTTTATATGGCAGCTATATGTTATAGTGGTCCGATATCGGCAGTTCCGACAAATGAGTAGCTTCTTGAAGAGAAAATGGTGTTTGCAAAATTTCAAAACGATATCTTAAAAACTGAGGGACTAGTTCGTATATATACAGACAGACGGACAGACAGACAGACGGACATGGCTAAATCGAATCAGCTCAACATACTAATCATTGATATATATACTTTCTAGGGTCTCCGACGCTTTCTTCTGGGTGTTACAAACTTCGTGACAAAATTAATATACCCTGTTCAGGGTATAATTACTCATATCGTAAAAGCTTCAAAAATCAATTAATAGAAATTATATCAACATTTTTGCCGATAATATATGAATATTGCTCATATCGTGAAGACTTTAAAAATCGATAAATCGATATTTTTATTAAAACTAATTATATCGACTTTCCATCGATTGCTTATATTAAGCAATATAATGTATAGAAAATTTGGTGGATGAAAAGCTGTAAGCGACTGAAATATATGCATCTTCCTCTTACACGTATTAATATTATTAAGTTTTAAACGATTCATCGACTAACTGTCAATTATTTATGAAAAATATCTTATATCGTAAAGGATTAACCATTAATCGATTTGTATCGATATTTTATGAGAATCAATTATATTTATCGGCTCCTAGTATTCTTCATATTAAGCTCCAATATATCCTGCAAACGGCTGAAGGCCTCGTAGCCAGTGCTACGTTTATGTATTTATATAATAAAACTCTTTTTGTTATATGAATTATTATAAATAAATAAATAAAATAAATAAATATCCTGCATATTTAAGCTTATGCGAAAATGTTGATATCAATAAAGTTGGGAATATCGATTTGAATCGATTATTTATAAGAAAAGTATTTCAATTGCTACTGCTTTAATCGATTATTTAAGCAAAAGTCGATTACAATGTAAAATTATTAAGTATGCCAAACCGATTAATCGACCTTTGATCGATTATTTAAGAAAGCAACATAAAAGATTTTATATTTTGACCAATTAGTGATAAAAAAGATATATTGGTAAAGATCCAGGCAAGTTTAAAGGTTGATTTTTGCCCTTTAAGCATACCTTTTTATATATTTCATTTGATATACTTTAGCAAAGATATATTTTATATCTATAATAAATTCCAAAGTACAGGTTTTAATATGTTCTTAAACATAAAAATATAATTGATAATACTAAAAGTTTGCAATTAAATAAGTGTTATATGCAATATATGATTAATGAATTGATTAAAGTCGATAACTTGATAAAATCGTATCGACGATAACTATTTCCCTTGTAATAATAATTTTTTTTGCTTTCAGTCGATAATATATTAATTAAAGTCATGTACTAAGAAATCGATTAAGCGATAATATATCGATTTTTTATCGATAATTTATTACCTCCTCCACATTTCGAGCTTGTGTAATGCAAAAAGTAAATATTTATCTTTGAACGCTTAAGCTTAATTTCGATTACAGTTATCGCCTATTTGAAATTTTTCAAAATTATGCCGAAAAAAATATACCAAAAGTCCCAAAATAAATTTCTTCAAAAGCAATAATAATTTAGTCTTAAAATATATGTAACAAATTAGAGTAAGTTATGGCAAATGACATATTATTTCTTAAGATGTGTTATCAATATATAGAAACATCTCTAGAAAACTTTTTCAAGTGCTAAGAAGTCAAAGGTCTCCTATAAATGAAAAAAGAGTATATCGTTTAGTCGAAAATTTTCACATTCAATATCCTGGCAGTTAAAACAATTTAATTTTTGAAAAAATTCTGCAGAAAAATCAATATTCCCTTTTGCCACTGTTTACCGACGCCTCTTAATATGCTTGAGTAATGAATATATGCATACTTTTGTAGCGGTGTGTATTGGTATAAGCCAGCGCACCTTCGCACAATTAATAATTTGCATATGAGCGTGGCATATGCGATTGTGTTTGTTCTTTCGCGTGAAACCAAAATAATGTCATACAATTTAAAGCTCTCGCATGCAATTGCCATTTCATTTGTATTAACAACAGTACGCATTGTCTACACATGTGAATATGTRTGTATGCATGTATATTTAATATGTAAATATATATATATATTTATATATGAGAGTATATAATCATCATTTGTTTGCTTAAGAGTTGGCGGCACTCCGCCTGCAACAGGTAAGCACATTTCTGAGCGCATGTGTGTGTAGGGTAAAAGAAAATGTCCGCGCTTGAACCCATTACCATTAAATTAAATTGACACAAAAACACTTGGCATACAGTGCCAAAGAAAAGTCTGTCATTATCGAAAAAAAAAGTTGGTGAAATGCATGTATATACACATATTTTTTTTGACACAGATTTTAAAAAATTTTAAATTTCTGTTCAGCTTTTGACTGGGATGCCGAAGCTAATAAGAGCATTTTCTTAGTTCGCCAAATTTTATAAACTCTTTAAATTGACTTCAAAGACATTCTACAAATTTTCAAAAGGAAAGCTTTCGTCCTGTGAAAGCTGATGGGCTTTTCGAAAAACTTTCGAAACTTTAATCTATTCGTAGCTTTATGTATTAGTGGTTTAATTCTTAAGTGAATGTGAAATAAAAACTCAGTGTAAAATATTACAGAAACACCGAAATGAAATTATATGGAAAAACAGAGATTTCAAGTAATGAATCTATTCTTAAAATGAAAGCTTTTAGTCATATAATCAAAATTAACGTAAAAGCTTTCACTCATAGAAACATCAAACAGAATTTTTGAAAAAGAATCAGTAATTATTGGTGATGAATCCACTCTTTAAATGAAAGCTTTCACTCAATCAATTCCTAAAGTGAAAGCATATCGTCGGATTTAACGTTAACCCCTTCACTCATAGAACCACCAAACTGAGTTTTATGAAAACACTGGAGATATTGGCTGCTGAATCAATTATTAAAAGGAAAGCTTTCATTCCTAGCATAAAAATTATTTTCAGAATTCAGCTAAACTTCTAAATACTTTTACTTTTTATGTAAACACTCTTAAAGTGTAATTAAAAGAAATAATAGAGATTTGTCATGTTCAATGAAAGCTTACAGTAAAAGCTTTGTCTCACAGTATCAAAATTAGGCTGAAAGCTTTCAGAACTGGCTTTAAAGGTACTTCAGGACTCAAAAAGAAATTCATATACTATATATAAAATTTTTCTACAATACCAACTTTTTCTCTCAGTGCACTCAATTCGGGCACATTCATCTGCTCCGCTTCATTTTTCGTAGCAGGAGTGTCATTAAATGCCTCATACTACTCCACTCGCAATTTGACTACATGTGTTATTGCTTGTTTTTTTAGCTTACAAGATATTAAAATTCATATTATCGTCGCGTTAGAGAAAAAACGCCACGCGCCGCCAAAGCTGTAAGGACGACAAATAGCTATCATGAGTAAAATTTCATGTGCTTGAATGAAGGTGGTGAATTTCGCGTTATTTTCGGCTACACAAGCTGCCAGACAGACATCAACAAAAAAAAGCAACAACAGCAAGTAGTAAATACTGTTAAAACCAACAAACAAGTGAAGGTACAGGTTGAAAATTGATTAGAGGCACGACGAAACGAATGAAACACCACAACAATCATCGGCACACAAGCAGCCACGCAGACAGTATACCAAACAAGTTCTTGTCAAAGGAAGACACAGGAAGATGACAAAATGGCATTTGAGGAATAAAAAATATAGAAGGGGGATGTAGGGGTACAGAGCTGTTGTGTCTTTGTAAGTAGCTGTCAGTATGTTTTATTAAGTGATGAACGGAATATCAGCGTTTGAGGGCGCAAATCTTAATATTGCCTTATACGCGGATTATTAGGGTGAAGCCGTAGTGCTACAATTTCGTTGATAATTATTTCACGGATTTTAATTTTCATCATGTGTAATAAAATTATATTTTCTTGTTATAGTTAAATTAAATTTAAATTATTTTTTCAATAATTTCTACTATTTGAAAAAATCGATCCCCTCTAATGCACCAGTAATTTTTCGTCTCAAAACACACCATAAATAAGTATACACTCCTTATACATAAGTGCCGTCTGAGTACAATAACAGTAAACGTCGTCCTTTGAACAAAGCTAAGGAAGTTGGATAAAATATTTGGGCACATGTGTTTCTGTGTAACAGTATACATATATATAAATCCAATTAAATCTGAAATTTCCATAATTAATTCATGACATTATGAAGGTAAGAATAAAGTTGGAACTAACAAAGCCACAAAGCGAGCTTGTAATAATTGATAAAAGCTAGCACTTGGGTGCCGACAACTCACACACATAGCCACACAAAGGATGTACAAAGGTTTGCTTTTCATTGCCTAGGCAAAGTTTAGACAAACCGTAAGCTGTGGTTAAGCGAATACATACAAAGAGTATAACATACTGTGTGGAATTCTAAAATATAAAAAATCAGAGATTTCGGGTCATGAGTCAACTCTTTCACTTTTAGCCTCAAAATTAAATATTTTTATAACTCAGAATATACATATATTGGATAGTCGAAAAAGGCAAAAAGTGATCGACAAAAATGGTACATATTTATTTATTTATTTATTCATTATTATAAATATAAAACAATAAATTTACTACTACCCAATATAAAGCTATAAGCGGCCTTAAAATTATAGTTTCGGCCAACAACTCATTGTAAAGTGGCTCAGTAACCTTATATATAATTTTCGAACCATTTTTAAAGAGCTTGAACTACTTTTGGGCGGTTTAATATAGACATTCTTGCTGGAACTGAAAAAGTAACGACGAATCAAGGCTAGCTAAAGAGAAGTAAAGCTGAACAAGTATTTTTATTTTGCTTAAAATTAATTTGGTAGAGAGGTTTAGCATAAGGCAATAAAGAGCAACTTCGAAATTTGTACTAAAAAAGAAACCATCTCAAGCGTAAAAAAATACATTGAGCCTCCGGCTCTGTTCAGCAAAAGAGGGGCGAATCAACAGTAAGTAAGTGCTCTCTTCAATTGAATCCAAATTAAAATACTAATTATCACTTATTTTAAGAAAGAGCATTATGCAAATTAATTATACCCTGAACAGGGTATGTTTGTTACACCGAGAAGTAAACGGAAGGAACCGTATAAAGCGTATATATAAATGATCAACGAGCTAAGCTGTCCTGTCCGTCTGTCTGTTTGTCTGTCAGTGCGTCTGTTCGTCCATCTGTCCAAACTACCCCTTCGGTTTTTGAGATATAGATCTAAAATTTCACCCGGTCCTTTGCTCACCAAGAAGCTGCTCGTTGGTGGGGAAAAGCCGGCATTGGACCACTATAGCATAAAGCCGCCATACAAACTCAACGAGCGGAATGAGGTGTTTGTAGTGAAAAATGTTGTATTTGAGGAGATATTTTTGAGAAATTGTTCAGATCGAATTGATATAGCATTTACAGAGTTTTACAATAAGAGTGATTTTATTTCTTATTCAAAAAATACACTAATTGTTGATAACTTTTTTTATGTGAAGTACAGTCGATAGATGTAAGTTCTGAATATAGCATCACTCAAATTGTCTTCACAACTCCTTTTGTAGGAACGATTTCAATGAACCAAAATTTCTAGTACTCTTTCCACTAAATCAAGTCGTATGTCATGAATAGCACTTTCTATATTGACTTCTAAAGCTAGAAAAGAGTCTGGTTTTTGCTAAAGATCTTTGACTTCAAATAACCCCCGAATAAGTAGTGTAATGGTGTTAAATCACAACTTCTTGAATAAAATTCAATGCCACAATTTCTTGAAATAATCGAATCTTAAAATTTGTCTAGCAATAATTCGGCTGTGGCGCGTGCTATTTGGCCCCGTCTTTTTGAAACCAGATGTCAAGATCAACTTCTTCCAGTTACGGCCATAAACATATACCGTTCTCCGTTGAGAGTACCGTTGTCACCAGCTTAATTCCGAATGACATACGAGCCGATGATTCCACCAGAACAAAAACCACAATTTACTCTCAATTTAGGACTATTATTTGCGGATTTTCTTCGCACCAGAATCGACAGTTATGTTTATTTACCGTTGATTTTCTTAAAAAAAAATCGTTATTGTTTTCAAGTTATTCTAAGGAAAAATCAGCGAATTCACAACGTTTACACTGGTCCAATAGCTTCAGTTCTTAAGTGAGAACAATTTTATATGGATACAATCCAAAATCCTTTCTCAAAATCCGCCTTCCTTCAGCAACACTTGTCTGCACGCCAAAGATATTTTCATTAACTCAAGTGGCTATTTTCACGAATTTGACGAATAGCGAGCACAAGTGGACGATTATTGCGTCTATAAAACGGCAAAAGCTTACGAAAGGTTTCAATCGGAGAACGATTGTTTTGATAATGAAATTGAATAATTTGTAAACTTTGTTCTTTCCATGGGGAAATTTTGAATAAAGCTGAATACAATGAAAAGAAAACTACAGCTCATGACATACTAAAAATGGTCGAAACGGCATTTCGAAATCACGTCACACATATTGGATAACCTGTTAGCTACCACACAAACGTACCGATCAAAGTACTTATAAGCAATCTTTTGTTTTTGTGAAGAGTGTTAACGCTTCGTTGCAACCAAAGTTAACGTTTTTCCTCGTTTTTATATATTTTTATTATAATTAATGAAATGAAATAAGTCTACTTATATATTCTTTGTGAAACAAGAACTAGATTAAATATTCAATTAATTTTTGAGCTCTTCGTCTTCAAAAAAGTCATGCATTTCACATATAATAACTTAGAATAACTTTCAGCAATGAATACTTAAATATTTAAATAATTCTCTCTGCACTCTTTTAATTTCATTATACATATTTAATTTCTAACTACACCCAACTCAACTCGATTATTACCCACATCGGCTACTGCGCTACCAAAACTTTATTTGACTTCCTAAGCTTCAACAATTTTAATTGGATTCGTCTGCCTTCAATAGAGGCACGACGATGGCGAGTGCAGCAATAACATTACTGCCAACTACAACAATAACAATGAAAACGTATAGTTAACCAAGTGAAAACTGCTTTTTCATGCAACACGATTTTATATGAGCGATTTTATCTTTTTCTTCTTGTTTTTATAATTTTTTTCTTCTCTCTATTGGCTTTATCCAGCATTTCAGTTATGCGATTCGAACAAATCTAACGATCTTAAGTAAAGGTACAACAATAACAAAAGAAAAAAAAATTATGCTTAGCGCTTTGGTAATGGAAAAAGGTGGCTATTTGGAGACTAAAAGAAGAAGATAAGGCTCTCAATCGGAAAAATGGAAAATGGAAGGTGGACTAGTTGCTTCAATGGAGAGCAAGGGGAATGAAGGGGGAATGTCTTTAAAGTTGACGATAAAATGGAAATGGAAAATAAAAAAATTACAACAAGAACTACAACAACAACAAAAATATCGCTGCAACGCCAACCTTTGGAAATCTTTCAAGGAATGACATCACCGTAAGATGAGAATGAAGCGTGAAGCGAGCGCGCAGCAAAAACTAAACTTCTATTAGACATCAACAAAAGACACGGTAATGGCACAGGATGTAAACACAAACAACAACAAGCGCTAGATTGTGCTAACTGGCAGATAAAATAAGTGGGAGTTGCAAACACAGGCACACATACACAAACACATATATATATATATATATGTAATATATAGAGCAATATATAACAACAACTAAACAACAATGCTCAACAACAAACAACTCCATTACATTGCTGTGTATTGTCAAAGTGTCAGAATGTTGTGTGGCATGTGGAGCGATAAATACGTGTGCGGTGCAACAGCCAAGACAAAATGCCAAACAAAAGGACGGAAGAGCAACAGCAGCGCTGCAAAATCCAACCTGATGCGCGGATACTTCGCTGTCACAGTGGAAGAGAAACAGGTTCGCTGGCTGACGGACAGACTGACTGATTGACTAACTGACTGGTTCTTATGTTAGTCGACTGACTGGCTATCAATAGCAGAAAACCACCGCACACATACACACATAAAATACACAGATACCAAAACCCAACAAGTCCATCTGCTTGGCAGTGGAACTGTCATGCCCGAGTGAAGAATGCCATCAATACCTTGGCAGCTAGCATTCAGCTATTTATAGTGAGTCTGTGCAATATTTAGTTGTTGTTTTTTGCTGATGTTGTTGTGTTTTTGTTTATAGTAGCGGCAAGTTACCTGTCTCACCCAAGATATGGATATGGATCTATTTGGCCCATAACAACACTATCAGTTGCAGCAACAATTTTATGGGCCCACAGCAGCAGCGGCAGCAACAACAACAGCAAAGTTTGATAGCGGAAAGCCATTTTTTATGAAAGCACAGCGAATGAGCGCTCTGCCGTGGACATTTCTATTTGAAAACAATGCATGTCCTTATTTCGCTATTTTTTCATACATTGTAAGCATAAATATATTTATGGGGAGGTGCATATGTGTGCTTTTAACATGCAGGAAGTTTTGTTGTTATAATGCATAATTTAAGCAGGCCAAGAGATCTAGCTAAGAACACATTCAGGACTTTTGCAAAGCTTTCTAAAAATTGTGAAACATAAAATCTAAAAATTTCGTTCAAGGAGTTTCAAGAGGTCATCTCTTACGTAGAAAAGCAGATTTTTGCGAATTACATCGGATCAAATATGACCCGGATCGATCCATATAAACTGCGAATTGATAAAAAAAATTCCTAGATTTGTACAACCATCCCAGCCGAAGATTAGAGTTGACACACTTGCACTCCCACTCAGGGCACTCTCTGTTGAAGGCCATAATAAAGGTTTGTATTACAATTCGTTTAAATGTTGCTTATGTTTTGTCGATCTGGAATTTAGATAATTCTAAAAACCTTACATTTATAGGCATTTCTGTCGATGGGGTCCGTTATTTTTGCATGGAATACAGAAGAGTTAGATTTCTAGTAGACTATACACATAAGTATATGTAGTCGAAAAAGTCTTTTCGTATTTTGTCAATAGATGTCGTTGCAGTCGTGTATCTCCAGTTTGGTCAGATTGCGTCATACCAGATAGTGTTGAAAAGGTGAATTTTTTTTTTTCATTTAACCAAAAAAAAATTAATTCGGGAAAAGTGAAAATAATGAAGAAATTTTCTACAATTTGAAATTTTTTTATAAAAAGGAAAAAATGCCACGCAAGCAACCAATGAAATTTGTGAAGTTTACGGAAACGATACTGTAACAGTTCGTGTAGCACGTTATGCTGAGTGGGATTGGAAAGAAATCATCGACTTTGACCTGCTAGCCTGGTCGAACGATTGATTATACATTTTACTGTCCACAACTCATATGATTGAAGCAAGCAATCGAAAAAAATGGTTAGAACTGATCAACAGAAAGGGCTTCGTCTTCCATTAAGACAATGCTAGACCACACACATCTTTGAAAACTGAGGGAGCTTGGTTGGGAAGTTTTGATGCATCCATCATATGGCGCTGACCTTGCACCATCCGATCACCTTTTGTTTCGGTCAATGCAGTACTCTCTCCATGGAGTAAAGTTGGCTTCAAGAGCAGCCTGTGAAACTTAGTTGTCGCAATTTTTCGCCGAGAAATCAAAAAAGTTTTACACTGATGAAATAATGTCTCTAGCGGCAAAATGGCAAAAAGTGGTCTAGCACAATGTTAACTTTTTTGTTCGTCATTGTTCATTACTACCCAATATTTTATAGGGTCTTCGACTTTGTATTTCAAGTATTGTGGCATTAAGTTTGCCTTAAGTTACCCTGTTCAAGATAGAATGATTGAAAAAATGGACCCGTTTTTGCTCGAGCAAACCCATGTAAAGCCATAAGTTAAGAATTGCCATAAATTAGATGTAACCCGGAAGTTTAATTTTTCCCCAGATACACTGTAGACCTTTCTGACTTCTCCTCTATCTTTTCATTAAGACTGATCAAGATAAGAACTACCGGTGTAATTGACAGCCTACAACGAAGACATTTCAAGGAAAAATGTTATCCAACAATTCTGGAGTAAAAATTTAGTTATAACTCAAAATACCGGAATTCAGAGCTCCTTTGAAAAGGTCTTAAAATTTTCTTTATTACTAAATTATTTCTTCCATAAAAAAGAAATGACGTATCTACCAGAACTCTGCTTGAAATATATGACGTCCCTCAGTTTTGAGATAGCGATAATAAATTTTTTTCACATGTTCTCTTCATTGTAAGAAGTAGCCATTTGTCTGAAACGCAGACAACGGACCAAAATAATATATGCAAAACGCGAGTTCATGAAGTCTGAGAATCAAATTTTTTAGGTTGTTTAACGTTTTCATTGCAAATGTTCGATGCATGCTGAAATTAAAGTTCAAAACACACGTTTTAAGTAAAATAACTTTTCTTTAAGGGGTTACTTGCGTTTTCGGGTTTCACAAAATCGAATTAAATTCTACAACACATCTAGATTATTGTCCTAAATTTTCAAATTGATACGAGTAATAGTTTCGGAGATACAGCCTGAGAACTTGAACGCTAGAGGCTAGCTAGGCTAAGTGCACCGTCTTTAAATGCGTTTTTCTCGAAACTGTGTGTTTGAAGGTGGTTGACAAGATTTCTCGAGAACTACTCAACCGGTCTTTAAGAAACTTTCCACAGGTCTTTGCGATACAATTCTTAAAGACTTGGACGATAGATTATTTTCCGTAAGAACTATCTGAAAAAAAATGTCACGAAACTTTCACTGAAATTTTCATTTTTTTTTTTGTAAAAATTCCTGCCAAAAATCCAATTTTCAGTTTTTTCAATTCGTTTTAGTATATTTTTTAGTCACCGGAAATGGCCGATTTTAAAATATTTCTTTTTTTAAAAATTCCAGAATTTCTTTGGTATTAGTGTATGTTTGCACCATTAAAAAAGTGTAATAAAATATTTAATTTTTTATATGACAAAAAATTGTTGAAAAAGGCAGTGGGCCCATGTAACCGCTTTAAGATTTTGACTATTTAAAATAAATAAATTGAGTTTTAATATTTCTTCAATGGGTGGAGATATTTGTGTCTTCTTTCTCCATTTCTATTTTGTACACTTTTAATATTTTATTAGTCACAAATTATTAAATTTGTTTTTAAATTATTATTTGGTACAAGTTATTAAATTTTATATTTTATTATGTCAATACATAAAAATACATATTATGCAACTATGAAATAAGTATAACCCACACTTTTTATATACGAAGTACAAGGAAACATTTCTCCACAATAATTAAGCACTATTACAAATTAAAAAAAAATTGTATTTATATTTTTCAATTAATATTCCAATTTTTTAATTTAACTCACCTTTATCCGTATATCTATATGTAAGGACGAAACCATGCATTTGTTGTTGTCCAAAATCCTTATATCCATAAATCTGCCACAATTTCAGCTAACGCCGCTGAGCCGCTTAACTAGCTGACTTACCGACTAATCAGCCAGTCTGTTAGTCAAGTCGTCTGGCCGAACACACTCGCGCTTACCGCCTGATTGCCAGCACTCGAACTCGAAACGCTTCAAACGCGGACGCTCAGCGCTTGCACAAAAGCTTAGATGATGCGAAGTGACGGATTTGTCGGCAAGTGTTTGCGGATTAGAAATGCGCAATGACGAGCGGAGGAAAAGGGCAAAAGCAGCAACACTTAATTGCACAAACACATGCACGGAAACCGATTAAATCAATGCACCAATGCGCAACCAAAAACAAACAAAAAACAGCAAAGCAGGTCAACAGGTTTCAGGAAAAGGCAAACACAAGTGAATATTTATTTCAACGCACACAAGGAAGTTTGTCTGTCCTGCGCATATGTTAAATACATATACATGCATGTGTGTGTAATATGTTTTGGCAGGTAGCTAAATGCAGCGCTGCGCCTAAACACCTGTGTAGCCTGCACTTAACAGGCGGCAAGGCCTGACAAACACACAAACACTTGTTGCTGCTGTGGCGCAAAGGATGAAAAATATTCGAAAAAATAATCGAACTTAAAGGAAAAACACTTTGCGCGCGTGTATGTATGTATGTATTTAGCACCAACTTGTCACACTGCGAGTAATAAATAAATTAAAAAAAATTAAAATTTTCACCTTTTTAGTAAAGCACTGATGCACTTGCAACACTTGGTGATAATATTTTCTCCACTGCTTTTTGTAGTAAACAAAAACGGTATTTCTGCACTGGTTTTATAAGAAATTATTATTAATGTATTCTAAAAATTAAAAATTTCAAAGAATAAACCACAAACGTACGCACAAAAGGAATTTAGTATGAGAAATGCAGCGCACAAACGCACGCACACGTCTTTTTGTAAATTTTTTGTTGTTGCCGTGGACCGAACACTGTCTACACCGACAAGTCTGCTCACCGACTAAAGTTGCCTCGGCTCAGTGTTGAGCTGGCAACCCACCATTTGCTTGATTTCAGCGGCTACAAAAGTAAGCGCGCTTTCATGCATGAGGGTGTACGTGTGTGCGTTTAAATATATTTACATGCGTGTATGTATGTGTTTGCAGCGCATGTGTGCGTTGCTTTCTTGGTTGCTTAGTTGGCTAAAACTGCCCGCAATGCCTTTCATACAGCACGCACACACACTCACATGCGCACAGCTGCTGAGATTCATGACGCTAACAGCGCCGTCAGCGTTTCAGTGTACGTCAACGCCGCCGTTACATTGAAGTCTTTCGTTTGTGGCAGCGCTGAGCTGGTGYATAAATATACATACATACTGAGCGGCTTGCGCTAATTTATGCTCATGCAACAACTTTTCACTCAAAGCAGCGGCCGCTACACGGATATTTTTGGCGGTTTTAAGGCTTTTTGTTGTTTGGAAAGTTTTTTTTTACAAAAAAATATAATAAGAATGGATGGCTGGTGGCACAAATGTTGCAATTTTGTTGTTGTTGTAAGTAAGTGAATATTTGCTGCTTAAATACTGACAAAAGAGCGCAGAAATTTGTTAAAAATATAACAGTCTGCCGTTGGTAAATTAATGTGGTGGAGTCTGAATTGAGCCAGAAATATTGAGTGAAATTATTGAGCGAAAGTTATAGGAATTGTTCCTACAAAAACTTGATTTTGTTCGATCAGTTTATATGGCAGCAAAATGCTATAGTCGTCCGATCTGAAGACTTTTTTCGGATATTATAGCGCTGCATTGTAAAATAATGTAAAACAAATTTTGTGCAGATATCTAGCCAAATGGAAACGCTTTCTATAGAAGCACTTGATGCAGATAGTTCAGATTGTATGGCTGCTATATGTTATAGTGATATAATATCAGCGATGCGGCAAATAAGTAGCTATTTAGGTTGAAAAGTACCTGTGACTCTAAGAATTTGTCTATGCACTTTCGAAAAAAACTTCTTTCACAAAAGATTGTAAAACTTGAAGAATCCTACATATTGTGGGCTTTATTATAAGCAATCTCTGAAAGTTTGATGGATAGAAAATGTTATAGGGAAATTAAACATATGAAAAATTAGTCTAATATCTGACGATTTTCATTAACAGTGCCGTTACGACATCTAATTCATTGACAAAATCTACAATATCAGGAAGCCGTTGAGCTCATGGGCCGATTATTATAGGAAGATATCACGAAAGATCAGTAAAATCAGAAGCATAGTTTTCTAGGACTAATGCGCTTTGACCGAAATATACTCTTTAGTATATTTTATTGTCACTCTAACTTCTACCAAAACGCGAAAATACTCCAAATATAAATTTAGTAAGAGCAACATTCATTACTCCAATAATAAAAGTATGTTTAGGAACCCTTAAAACTTCTTGATTCATCTTGAAATCGGAAGAATCAACACACCCGTGTTTTTAGATCCCAATGGTAACTTAAATACATTTCATCTCAACATTTGTAACCGCTCTCGTTAATCAATTGAAACATATTTAGTTCTCTTATTCTCTTTTCGTTCTCCTAAAACAACCACTCTCGCTTCGCACTCAATTAACAATTATTTTTCTCCTGATTGTGCTGTGCGCGGCCGGCTAACCGGCAACAGGCGATAGCTGACGCTGATTTCAGCTGTTGCGCTGCCAGCAACAAGTAGTCGACTCACTCTCGAGTCAACGTTTGCGCCTGCGCTCAGCGTATACCGTAAATGATTTACCTGTTTACTTAAGGTTGGCAACGTCAATTGGCTGTGCGCCCTACCCCACCGCGCAACCCACCTACATATAGGCAACATAGGTCTCGCGCGAACGCCGCCAACCAAATTCGTTGTGCCTGACTTGGCATTTAAATTCTAGTCAGCAACATTTTTCTGTTCAAACGCATTGTACGCCATTCCACAACTACATAGACAGTTGTTTGTGTCTCTTGTTTGAATATTCTATTTTTACATACAAATGTACATAATATGTATGACATTTCTATTCATATTTAGTTAATATATAAATAAATATTTCTTCTTTGGTATAGTCGTTTTTGCAGCGTTGGCGACTTTTTTGTTTGCCATGGCCCTCATTCTTCTTAACCGGCGCTTGTAGTCTTTTTGCTTGTCTTTAACAGTTTTTTCACAAACTGATTTTACAGCCAACTATCATTGTTGCTGACGGCCAATGCATCCGTTCTTTACCCCGGTATGGTTTCACTATTATATATTTAGTGGAGTGATCCAAATTCATTAATTTATTATCAGCCAAAGATCGTCTAGGCTAAGCAGACTTTGTTACTACTGCTTCTAAGGCAATAATGATTTACAGGGGCATATTAACAGATATGTAAATATTAGAAGCGGGTAACTGACGAGCATTACATGCTACCCTGGTTGTTTCCAAAAGTTTTTTGATACAGGAAATTTTTATTGGATGTTGAGGCCATAAAACATTTTAAGTCTCTGAAACCAAATGCGAACAGAGAGTTTTGTAAATACTTTGTTGTGAATAAAACGTTATGGAGAGTGTTTTTATTGTTCCCAAAAAGCGACAGTATTGTACGAGAGATATTCATAGGTATTGGGCCGTCGAAAAAGTATTTTCGTATTGGTTGTCAAAAAAGTCTTGTGGTATTCTTGCGGTATTTTTATTGAATTTTCAATTGTTCATAAATGTTTTTTTTTTTTTGATGACTCATGTCCAGCTCTTGACCGATGCTACGGCTGCTACTATGCCGGTCTCTTTCGACCAATTCAGCGATTTTATCGCAATTTTCGACGACAGGTCTTCCGGAGCGTGGCGCATCTTCGACCACATCCACACCAGAACGAAAACGTTGAAACCATCGTTGTGCGGTAGAAATGGAAACTATATCGGCTCCATAAACTGCACTAATTTTATTGGCTTGAGATGAATTTTTGCCTTTATCGTAGTAGTACTGCAAAATATGCCATTTTTCCTCTTTATTTTGATCCATGTTTGCGACGCTATAACTCTTGAACGACTTAAAAGAAACAACAATCAATCAAAAACGTGTTAGCGCGTGAAATGAGCTTTCTAAAAACCGATGCGACGAATAAAACTAGAACTACGCGCTCTCAGCGCCAACTAGCGAAAATACCGCAAGACTTTTTTGACAACCTAATATTTTGTCAACCGATGTGGTTGTATTCGTACCTCACCAGTGCTACCAAACACATTGCGTCATACCATATAGTGTTGGAAAGGTGAGATTCTAAGCTTCATTTAACGAAAAAATTAAATTCGGAGCAGTTCAAAAAAAAAATTACAGCTGTTCAAAAATAAATGAAAATATTGAAGAAATTCCCTACACAGGTATTTTGAAAGGGAAGAATTCCACGCAAGCCACCAATGAAATTTGTGAAGTTTACGGGGACGATGCTGTATCAGTTCATGTAGCACAATAATGGTTCGCTCGCTTCCTTTACGGAAATTTCGATGTGAAAGATGTACCTCGCTCTGGTCGTCCTATCGTTAAAAAGTCGATAAAATTATGGAAAAGATTGACCAGAACAGCCATGACATCGCTAAGGAACTTAACATTCATCATCAAACGGATTTGCATCATTTCATGCTGGCTACTAAAAGAAGCTCGATGTTTGGATACCACATGAATTGTCTGCGAAAAATTCAATGGACCGAATTAACATCTGCGGTTCTTTGCTGAAACGAAATGAAATCGAACCATTTCTGAAGCGAATGGTAACAGGAGACGAAAAGTGGATCAAAATTGACAATAATGTGCGAAAAAGATCATGGTCCGAGCGTGGTGAAGCTCAAAAAATGGTCGAAAAGCCAGAATTGACGCCTCGAAAGATTATGCTGAGTGTTTGATGGGATTCGAAAGTAATCATCCATTATCAGCTGCTCCAGCGTAGTCGGGCGATTGTTTCTTCATTTGACTGTCAACAACTGAGGAGGTTAAAGCAAGCAAGCGAAAAAAACGGCTATAACTGATTAACAGAAAGCGCTTCGTCTTCCATCAGGACAACGCTAGACCATTCACGTCTTTGATGACTCGGCAAAAACTGGGAGAGCTTGGCTGGGAAGTTTTGATGCATCCACCATATAGTCTTGACCTTACACCATCGGACTACTATTTGTTTCGGTCAATACAGAACTGTCTCTTGGTTTCAAGAGAAAAATTTAAATTTTCGCTGAGAAACCAGAAATTTTTACACTGCTAGAATAATGTCTCTAAAGGAAAAATGGCAAACAGAGGTAAAAAATAAGTTGAAGAAATACAAAAGGACGTTTTCGACTTCCCAATATTCCACAGTTGATGGAACCATGAGCTGTACGAGATATATGGCGACATTAACATACTTTATAACCGCCGGTGAAAGCAGAGGAAGAGGGAGACCTCCACTCCGTTGGAGAGATCAGATGGAGAAGGATCTGGCTGCACTTGCTATCTTGAATTGGCACCAAATTGCGAGAAAAAGAAATGACTGACGCGCTATTATTAACTCATCTATAACCGCGTAAACGTTATCTTCTCCAGTAAAGAAGAAAAAGATATTTTATACGTATAATCAAAAGACAATTTTGCGCCACACAAAAAAGTAGATATTTCTCCAGCGTGAGCTGCACGTACCTATAATTCTTGCCTTCGTCTGAAACTCTAAACATTCATTAACTGCACTCACGTCCCTCAAAAACCGCTTATCACATTTTCAGCGCAAAGCGATAGAAACAAAAAAAAAAAATAGTAAAGAGGAAGTCATAAAATCAGTTGACTGGCTAAAGAACTGTGTGATTGACGGACTTACGAAGCGAGCGCGTTGGCTAACAACAGATTTAAAACTTTTGATAAGCGGAAGAAAATTACTTACGAAGAAAGAAAATCACGAAAACACAAGCTTAAAAAGCGAGTGAGGCGGAAGCGAGTGAGTGGCAGACGCTGGTGCGAACGGGGCTCGCACATTCAACACGTCCAACTAAAAACAGTTTTTCGATTTCCACAGCTTTAATTATTTGTTGCGTACTTAAAATATGCACTAGCTGTTGTTGCAGTTATAGTCGTTGACACGCTGAAGCTATGGTTTTTGCTTGCAACGAACGTGCCAAAAGCACATAATTTCGCTCGTGGAAGCGTCAAGCAACATGTAAAGCGCGCGTAGCGAACAGATTTTCGCACGCAACTTGAGATGCTGTGAAGATGCGCTAAGCAAAAACAGCCGGTGGAGAGGGGATAGGAGGTAAATTGCGAGAATACCTAAAAGCGCTATAAAACATGTTTAGCAAAATGTCTGAGACGTGCGTACTTCAAGTTCTGAATGATGCGGCGCTGCCATACAACAAGGCTGTGAACGGTAACTGCAACAGCAATCAGAATAACAACAGCAACAACGCTGCAAATAGTTATTTATAAGTAAACAAGATGGCAGCGGCGTAAATAGTGAAATGTTGCAGTGTTAAAAAAGTGGCAACAGCAGCAGTTAGAATCGCTCATTTGAATTCCAACCAGTGCTGACATAATTTATGTATCTACACCCGTATGTCTGCTTGTATCCGAGTGCTTGTTACGAGTCGTAGTTATGTTGGCGACATCATTTGCACAATAATGCATAAAAAATATCGCAAGCAATCGTGAAATGCTTGGCAAAGTTTATGAGGATGAAACTATTCACTAATAATGGAGTGGTTGTTGGCGTTGTTGGCGAAATCGTAGAAGTTTTAAATGTGCTCTGTAGTCGGTCGGTTGTCCGCTTCGAACTAGCTCGAAAGCGTAGAGTTGAGTTGTAGAGATTTTCTCACTTTATTGCCATTGTTAAGTTCAACTTTTGGGCTAAGGAGTGAGTCTGCTAAGTAATTGCAATTTTAAAGTGCAGAAAAAGTGAAACAGAACTTGAATAAGATATGAAATGAATATGAATTTAAAATTAAATTTAAAAATTAATTACCAAAAGTTAAAAAAAAAATATACTGTTTGATCAAAATTGACCCAGACTGAAAAGTAAGCTACTATACATTTATACATTACATAATGTAATTAATTACGTTATAATACCAAAAATTAATAAAAAATATTATACTGTCTGATAAAATTTGACCTAGACTGAAGATTTGAAGAAACCTACATGTTCATGTATTTTAGAACCTATTATCGCCTACAAAATAAAATCCTTCCAAGCCAATAGCAGGAAGCCAAGGCGTGATGCAATTTTCTCGGTTTCGGTTCATTTTTGGCACGTCATTCATTGATAGATACTTTCGATGTCATATCAACAATCATGATGCGTTATAAATGAATGTAGGGCCTTAACAAAACATTTTCAAGCATATCTTTAACGACTTATGTACGGAGTTTTAGTTTTTTTCATACGAGTCCAGCATTATATGCGTTAGGCGTTTGCCTTAAGCTACTAATGTTAGATTATGTATTCTGAAGTATATCTTTAATTACACACTTTTGAACATATACTAATATATATTGAGCTTTTGAACAGAAATTAAACTAAGAATAGTTTTAGCCTTTTCATAAGCTAGTTGAGAATTACACTGAAAGTAAGTGGAAAGGATCAAAATATATATCCGTCTCAATTGTCATGTCACAATATTAATTTGAAATATTCGGTTGAAAATATAAATTGCGTTACTATTTTATGTTTAGCTTAATAAACAGTTATGGGAACCCTTCAAGCAAAAATCGCATCACAAGCTCGAAGAAAGTTTTGGACTCACTCAATCTGTCATTTCAAAACATTTCAAAGCAGCGGGATACATTCAAATCAGGAAATTGAAGCCAAGATACGTTGAAGGTCGATTTTGTATGTCAGAAATGCTGTGCATTGTAGCATCAGATTGTGACGGATGACGTAAAAAATCATATGTGAAACTTGGCCAACCAGTCAAATCAGATCCGAACATCCATGACACCAAGGTAAATCTGTGCATTTGCAAAATCAGAAAAGCCAACTGTATTATAAGCATCTAAAACCGAATGAAACCATTCATGAAAAACGTTACTGGCCACAATTTATCAAACTCAAGCTGATTGCTCAAAAATTTAAAGACTTTGTGAATGAGCACGAGGCAACATTTTTACAATCATGACAACACACAGTCTCATGTTGCAAGACTGATTAATAACTGTTTAGAAAACAGCGACTCATGAAAAACCGTCGCAGTTCTCATGGGATAGAATCCATAAATTGCCAGAAGAATAGGAAATATTATAGCTTTTGATGGATAATAGTTTGAATAATACTAGTGTACACGTTTTTCTTAAAGAAATGTTCAAATTTTGAAAAAAAAAGCACTAAAGAACACTAAAAATTTGTAGACCCAACATGTTATTGGATTACTTCAGACGAGTCGTACGAAATAGAAGACTAGAGGTTAACAATTGAGAGATCTTGTTTCTCAAATTCACCTATCAAAGTTACAGTATAAGAACATTGCGAGTACTTATTGCACAGTTTTCGAAATAAAACAGTTATGGAACGGAATTTCAACTTTCAGCATCTGAGCTCATATAAAATCATTATTTTGGAAATAAAATTTTGAGTTCTGGTACTTGAGTTGAACCAGTACTTCTTACTCGATTGTAGCAATTTGCTATGAAACAATCTTTCTCAAAGTGTGTGGTCTTAGAATGTATTTATTAACCTTGATTTTCTTCCGAAACTCAGCATTTTTAGCGGATTTATGCGGACTTCACGAAAAATATTAAAGCCACACATTTTTACTAATGTTTTACGGTATTTTAACCTATAACAAAACGGTTATTGACGGCTTTGGTTCTTAATCTGTGATTTTTCGACATTTGAAAGAAATTCAGTAATTTTTTTTTCTATTTTCTAGAACAAATGCTGGAGAAAGCTTTTGCCTATATCATTATATATGGTCAGCTATTAATTTAAGTTTTCTCTATGACTGTATTTATAGGTTATGTTGAAATTTTTGGTTTCGTCTAAAACTTCTAACTGGAATTCATTCACAAAATATGAATTCCTGAAAATTAGCAAAGTTTTATAAAGCACAGTTATTTTGTATACCTAAACTAAAATTCCTCTCAAAAACCACAAATTAATAATGCTTTTACGTTACAAAATATAAATTCGTCTAGAAAATAGCACAACCGGCTTTTAGTAACCAGTTCTACACAATTTCTCATCTCGCTAAAGATAAAATAAATTTAGCACATTTGAAAAATAAAAAACCAAAAGCAAAAAAATTTCAATACTGAAAGCAGCTCTTACTCATATTCTAATCACATGCAAAGCAACGAAAGAACTTCGAATAAAGAGATGACACAGATAAAATTTACACTTCTACCAATTTACCACAATTTTTATGCGTTTTGTTTTTAGCACAAAAACCAGTTGCTAATCACTTGACTAACTCACGCAAAAGCGCTGGGCACCTACGCCGCACCAAATCTTGGCGCTTCCACAAATGTGTTGAAACAAAAAGCAAATCGCCGATTCGCTGGTTATCAGCGCCATCGCACACGTCAGTGACAACGGACAAATGCGAAAGTAAGAAAGTTAAGAAGACATGAAATGAAGTTGGAAGAAAAATCGGGAATAAGATAGAAAACGATCAAGCAGATATGTACTTGTATATACATATGTATGGGTACGTATGTGTATATGAGGCAAATGGAAGCAGTCAATAGGTTTGGGCAGCGGCACACAAACAACGCGAAACTGGTTTTCAAAGACAGGACCGGGGCTGGGGCTGACGATGCGACTGGCTTAAACGAGTTAGCTGCTTGATATTTGAAGTTTGCTGGTGGATTGCACAGCTTGGCCTCATTGTACGGCGACAATTTACATATAGCTCTATATGAGTATGCGTATGTGTGTGTGTATATATATATGTAAACTGGTATGTAGATGCTCATAATTCTAACGCTTTTGCTTGAGCACACAGAAAGAAGTTTCCAAAATATCGAACTGAAGGGTATTGCATGTAACGCGCAATTTTGAAGCGGTTCTGAAGCTGCGCGACAGCCCATGACAGCGTTGAAGCATAGAATTTGTTTCTAATTTTAGCTCCTCGCCAAGCTTAGTTCAGAAATTTATATGTAAGCGCTAAGCACTTTAACGCCGCAGGCAGGCTGCTGCTTGTGGCAGCTGGAGGCCAGCGTGTGTAACTTTTTCTCTCGACAGCCACGTAAAAAATCATTAAGAATCACTGCCATTGTTGGTACAGCACAGCACAGTTGAGAATTTGTTGTGCTTTTGCGGCGTCGTTACTTTTATTGCATTTTAACTTTCACCTTGCGTGCCAGCAACGGCGTTAGCAATAAGCAAAAGAACAAGTACAACAATAACAATAGCAAAAAATGAATTGATGCTGACAATGGCGAAAGACAATGGGCTAGTATATGGGCTAAATGCGGAGGGACAAACATACATACGCGGCATATATGTATATATAGTATATATATGGTATATAGTGCAAGCATATAACAATTAAATATAAGTGTTGGGCTCTCACAATTTTTAATTTAAGTTTTTAAGCGTAAATGACGATAATTGCTTTTTCCAATTTGTATATAACTTTATTTCAACGAGTTGTACGAGCGTTATAGATAACTGTTATTTGTAAAAATAAAATTCTTATTTTTTTTTGCTTTGTTTTTTTTTTTTTTTGTTT
>NW_017537689.1:823932-832347 GCF_001853355.1 Bactrocera latifrons
TTTTTTTTTTTTTTTTTTTGTATTTTAACTTTTCTGTGTTTCGCACTATCACACTACACGCGTATATATGTAGGTATGTGTGATTGTTGCAAGCATGAATCCCCTGCTTGATTATGGGTACGCACTAAATTCCAGTGTAAAACCGCTTTTTCTGCACACCGTCACTCAGTTTTGTTTTGCTTGCGTTTCAACGTCACTTCTAACTTTTGTCCGCTTCGCACTCCATCACCTTCGGCGGTTTTCCGGCGACTGTGATTGCATTACTGACTTTCGTTGCCAGTTACTAATGTGCCACCGGTGTCGTTGAGCTCCAACAATTTTCCCACATTTCCACCTTTCGAATTCGCCGCACGAACATTTTGCGTGTCGGCCGGTCGAACATGTTGCGCTGCTTGTGCCGACAGTGTTGTGTGTTTCGATAATGGTTGTAGAAGCTTCACTGAATAATGCCATTTCGGTGTAAATATATTGCTTCTTTATATTATTTAATTGTACTAAATTATTTAATTTTTTTTTTTAAGAAATTATTTTATCGAATTGACAAGTAAATAAAAGACCACTAAGTATTATTGGAGTCAAATCATTTGAATACATTATTAGATTTAGGAAAATATTGTAGACGGTGTAGCCGGTTAGGAGAGATCACAGTTCTATGTAGGAATACTGCTTCCAAGTTAGAGACTCAAGCATTAAAGATTGAAATATTAAAGAAACTTATACTAAATTTATTGCCATATTTTATTTCGCGACGGCTAAAATTGTATTAAAAACAGCTTAAAATGAGAGATGTGTGATTTGTGATATTAGCTCGGAGCATGAGGTTTTCATACAGGCATAAGTAAAAGTTCTATGACTACATTTTTTATATTTTTGCGATACCATGCGATGCCGTAGACTAATATCTCACTCTCATCAAGGTATCTCACATACGATGATCATTAATGTTCGAAAATCCGGATATTAATTGTATTGGGGGACTAGGTCAAGTTTTCGCCGAATTTTATCTAATTTAGGTACAAATATGCACTGTTGTGAGTAAAATACGCTCCTTATTTTTCATTGAGATATCTCACATTTTGGCCGCCATATCCGGTATAAAGTCACCCGGAGTACGAAAACCCTTGTATTAGGCATTTGGGAGATAAGTGAAGTTGTGACTCGATTCAACCCAATATTATTACACAGGTTTACTATTACCAGGAAAATATTATCTCTGAATTTCAATTGCATATTATATACATTGACCGCTATTTTCGGTAAAAAAAAAAAAAAACTATAAGTACTGGGGACAACATATTTGATACCTAGGGGCTTTAACGGTTTTAGTCCCATTTGGATTACATATTAATTGCTCTTGATTTATAAAGCGCAAAGTGAAAGAATCAAATCGATGGGTGAGAGCTCGCATTGTCGTGGTGCACAGTGATCCTCTTCGGCGAACAACTTTTGTTAGACTCAGCTCATCTTGAAATACACATACACCCATACCCCCGACTGTTGTGTAATTTGGGGCTCATATGCCCTAAATCCAAGATTATGTCATGTCACGTTGTCATAGACGTGTTTTGAAGCACACCTCTCGACGAATCAACACGATCGTTTTTCCCAATGCGAAAACATGTATTTAAACTCAAATATTCATGCAATATTGGATATGTGCTAATCCTACTAATGTCTCAATCGATAAGTCAAATGACGACCTTGCAATAACAGATCGCGCACAGCATCAATCGTTTCCGGGGCAACTACTGTTTTTGGACGACTTTCTCGAAATTGGTCTTGGAATTATCTATGAAGTCGATTGGATTCATCATACCATCGATAAACAAAGGTCAGCTTCATTGCCAAAATTTAAGAATTAAGTTCGGCATTGCTCTGTTGCTGAGATAATCGGAGGTCATAAAAAATAATCGCGCGAAAGTGTTCGCGATTTAATTCCATTTTTCATATTTTGAGTTCCTGTAAACAGTACAAATAGCGCTCGTAAGTCAAAAGACGTTTTGAGAATTTGAGACATCAAAAATATCAAAGTTTACGATAAAATTGTGAGCCACCAGATTGCATCACTAGAGTTGGCACATGCAAAATTATAAAATGCAACATATTTACATTGCTAATGTCAGCAGACTTAAAGAAGTGCTTTGAAAAGCTCGAGGGAAATCCAATTCGACCTCAATCTGTATATATCTGTAAAATTATCGCTGATTACGAATAAACGGAAAATTGTAATCCCAGCCAAAATTGCTTGTTTGATTGCAGCGATAATAAAGAACCGGAGCAATAAGTTATAACTAAAGCCAAACAGACATTTCTTGCGATAATTAGAGGGAGTGATATCGAAATTACAGTACAAACCCAAATTGGAGATTAATATAATAATGGAGTTATATTCGAAAATACAAAAATATACATTTTGAAGTCCTGATGCGTATACATTTGAATTAATAAAAAATTACCAAATATTTGAGCTTTAGTATTGAGGCAGAGAACATGTCTATCCATCTATTTACAACTTTGAAAAAGAATCACATCACCATCGAACATGCTCGAAGTGAGCACTTCTCAACCTAAGTTTTGTCGCAACACAACAATTGTTGCTGCTGCTGYTTTTGCCTCGTTGCCGCATTACCGCTCGTATTGTTGTCATTATTTTTGTTGGCATATCGGTTGTTGTGGTTCATTTTTGGCGGCACGCAAACACTTGTTGCTGATTCACCCTTCTACGCCTTCGCCTGCGCCAGAGCCAGCGCCGTCTTATGCTTTATTGAGGCCATATAAAATGGCAGACTACTTGCCGGTGCGCATAAGAGCTGGTTGTTAATGTTGTTGTTTTGTTTTTATTTTATTTCTTTATGGGGCGAAGAGGGTAAGGGCGTTGCATTAATGGTTGTTGTGGTGAGGATAAAGTTATCTATGCGAAGCGGCGAATTGATGGAATGCAAAGAATATAACCGAGCGGTGAGTGGTGTTTAGAGGATAAGTAAATACACAAGAGGGTTGTGCGGAAGTGCAATTTTTAACGCCGACCATATTAAAAGAATGCACTCAATTTATGGAGGTGCGAGCATGTGCGGCAGAGGCCGACGGTAATGCTCGCTTAAAGGCAACAAATTCACTTGATAATAGGATACAGTGCCGCCGGATGGGCTATGTCAGCATAACAAACAACCTTGCTGATTGCTTAGCAAATAATGATTTCAAGCCTTAGGAGAGCTAAGAGCAAATGGTCGGTGGTATGCGTGTGGGTGTGGGTGTATGCTATATTTTGATAGCGTTGGGACCGGGATGATTATTAGCAGATATAAAAAATGCATTTCTTAAAATTCTTTCCCTAGTTAAGGGTAGTATGCTTTAGCATATTTCCAAAAGTAATATATAAAAAATAATTAAACAAAATTTCTAGGTAAACAATAATAATGAATTTAAGCATTTTGTTCATAGAAAGATATACATATGTATGTAGTATATACTCGCAAAAGGTGTTAAACGGGTAAAACCCCATCACATGTTCTCGTAGTGTTATTAAGTAAACATCTGATATGTATGGAAATTCTCCAATGTAAATACTGTATAAACACATACATTTATATATATATTTGCATTTGATTGTTCTTTATATTTTTTCGCTTCACACAATATCGATCGGAGATTCGTGATTTTTTAGAAAAATTCACGTTCACTCAATTCTCACTTCAAAGTTGATTTATTGCCACATTCTGGTAAGCGCCTTGTCGTGCTTGGTTAAGTTTCCGTAGAATTATCAGTTTACGTGACTTGATGATTTTATTTTATTTTCAAATGCGGTAAAAAAGTAAAAAAGAGAAAATAAAGTAAAAACAAGCTAAAAGATGCTGACGTCCATACTTTGTTGTAATATCGTATATTTCTTATAATTTCAATTTCATTATAATTATTAACGATAGTAATATAATAATATTATATATTGAAGAGGTAATGCAAAACATTTTAAGGAAAAAATATTGAAATCTCGCAATATTTGGCTTATAAGAAGCTACCAATAATTAGTATTTTAGAAAATTAACTTTTAACAATAAGACCACAGTTAATCTGCGTCTGCGAATGGCAGGCAACGTGCTGCAGAACCTTAGTCACAATGTCATTCGGTCTCTCCCAATCAATCCAAGTGCACTTCTTCGACGAGTTACCAGAGCATGTTTACAATGACCAAGATTAATACAAGGTATTTTGCGACTCCGTTCTCCCCTTATACGAACTGCAGCCAGGAGAAAAACTCCACCATATTCGAACAGAGCCTTCCCACACCTGGCCGTCTTGAGAAAACATCATGGCCTGGCCACATCACATGGCCCTTGCCATCTTTTTGATTTCTCTTTTATAAGCAAAGACTATATAGTCTTATAAGTCTTGCGGTATTTTTTATTTATTTTTATTTTGTATTTTATAATGGTTTGATGACTCATGCCCAGCTCTTGACCTACGCTACGGCTGCTACTATGCCGGTCTCTTTCGACCAATTCAGCGATTTTATCGCAATTTTCGACGACAGGCCTTCCGTAGCGTGGCGCATCTTCGACCACCTCCACACCAGAACGAAAACGTTGAAACCATCGTTGTGCGGTGGAAATGGAAACTGTATCGGGTCCACAAACTGCACAAATTTTATTGGCGGCTTGACATGTATTTTTGCCTTTATCGTAGTAGTACTGTAAAATATGCTGTATTTGCTCTTTATTTTTCTCCATGTTTGCGACGCTATAACTCACGAACGACAATAAATCATACACGTGTTAGCGCGTGAAATGAGCTTTCCAAAAAGGTATAGCATGACCCGATGCGACGAATAAAACTAGAACTACGCGCTCAGCGCCAACTAGCGAAAATACCGCAAGACTTTTTTGACAACCTAATATCTCATATTGCTGAGGTGAAAGTCGTACGATACAGAACTTCAGAACGCAAACATAAATCAAACCAACAACAAACAGACAGCAATACTTTCCTGCCCAGAGAATAGACGGTAAGTGCAGTTTGTAGGATGCTCTTTCGCCAGACAATCGCGCACTGTTTCGGGAGCATGTGCAAAAAGACGCCGACCTCACTACAACTACATTCAGTAGACTCAGCTGATCGGAAGCGGGAAACTCGCGACGGTACTGAACCGAGGATGAGTGTTACAGGAGAAGCAAAAGCGGAGACAAACAACAAAAACAAACCACCCCCTCGACTGGGATCGAAATGTCGCGATAGCCCTGATGACCCTCGCAGGATGGGCATGCCAATCGGAAATGGTACCAAGAACAGAGAAAGATAAGAAGCCGAGTTTTTGAAATATGCTCTCTTTGAACAGGAATATTAGCATAATTTCAAATGCAGAGAGTTAACATCGAGCAATTAGCATAATTTCAAATGCAGAGAGTTAACATCGAGCAATTCCTAATACTAAATTAATATGACCGCAGTTATGGAATCCAAACAATAAGTAATGTCACCGATTACCGTTATTACCATTATCGATAGATTGAAATTTCGAAAAGAACTAGCGCTTAATCAATAAAATAGTTTTCTCATATTTCTTTTTTATTTTATGAAAGTAAATATTTTAACAAACATAAAGCCTACTGACTCCAAACAAAAAAAAAATCTGAGTTGAGAATTTTTAATTCAAAATTATAGTGTTTTTCGATATTTCGTCATTGTAAGAAAAAATATATTTTAGAGGTATAAAAAGAAAAGTTTCTAACAAATTTCGTCAAAAAAATATTTTTTTTTTTAAGATAAAATAAAAAACCCCAAACCTTAATTTTGAGATTATTTGAAAAAAATTTAAAACAAAAGTTATAAAGCCTTTTATTACCCATAACATTACCACATGACTTTTTAATAAGGAGTCATAGTTTACCTGGAAATCGAGAAAACCCATTCTTATATCTTAAAAATTCATCCATATCTCTTCGGTTCCTTTCCCTACCCGGGATCGCCGTAAATTACTTTGCCTCTAATATTTGCTATTTTATTTTTCCTTTCCAACGGGTTTTAATCTTCTATGAATTTTCGTTTTTTTTTTTTTTTTTTTATTTTCAAAAGCTTCTGCACTTGTTTATGTAGCAACCAAATTTTTCTACTTAATAACACATATTTTCTAAGCTTTTGCATGAGCGCTAAACCCAATGAGAAAAAAGAAGATTTAACTAGTTTTATTAAATCTTCTATACAGTGAAATTCTCCTTTATGAAGGGTCCTCATTTCCGGGCAGCCGCCATATTCTCATACAAAACCAGTTCCTGCAACAGGAGTACGTACTTATGGCCGGTCACATACATAAATAATCTTGGACAAATTTACGATATTTTAAAAAATTTGAAATTATGAAGAATTTCACTGTAAATGTTAATTGGAATGGAAATGCTACAGCTGTTTTTCAAATATACTCATATCTACTCCACTTATCTCTATAAAAGTATTTTAAAGGTCCCAAATATATTTCTGGCTTTTTAATATTTGTTACAAAAATTACTCCTAAAAATTCTTCGAGTATTGGATGAATCATCTTATAAAGCCCAAAATATTTCTTCAAAAATTATATTAAATAACAAAAGTCCATATCAATCAAAACGAACAATTGAGCGAAGCTTAATATTTTTGTTCATTATATAATTCTATAGAAATTTGCTGATATTCAAATATACACACAAACAACATAAGCACAAAACACCCACACATCATTGACAATTAATTATTACTTTTTTAGACTTTAGTCTTTCTTTTTAATATTTGCTTCGTTCACATTAATTATTATTTGTAATTAAAGTTTGTTTGACTTTTTTAATATTTAATAACTTCACCTTTCATTAAGAATTTTTATTTATTATTTTTTATTTTTCGTTGTCTTTTATTTTATTGTTCTCGTAATGATAAATCAGTTTCGTTAATTGTCATGTGATCCGAGCGTTATAACTTTACATTTGTTATTTTTGCTGTTCGATATTATTTGATGGGTAATTTACCGTTTTTTATATTTAATTGCACTTTCATAGTCTAATGACATTATATCATTCAAGCTATCCCAACTTACTTATTTATAAAGAGCTGGCAGAATAAAATTTGGTTTGAACATCGGTTGGACTGAAATGGTTGGGGCATTATTCACGTTTCAGATGAAAAGGTTTATCTAAGCAGCACCCCATGTTTTAGTTGTAACGATTCCCATAAATACAAATCGTCATATCGAATGAATTTCTGTATTAGGGAAGGCCATTAAATAAGCTTTATATATTAGTGCGATTACTATCTAAAAATTATCCCGTCACTTATTTTGCGAAAACGTAATAACAGGACATGGATTACTTTTCATAATAAATATGTAAATGTTACAATAAATTTTCTAAACAAAATCAAATCAATTTAATCAAATTAATATCTAAACTTTTTTAAGTCTGATATATTGTATTGAATTAAAATTAATTTTTATTGAAATAGTTACCCTTCTCAATGTCTCTTTTAGCTCAACTTTATCAAATCCTTTATTTCTTGTGCTCATAGTACACAATTAGAAAAGAAAGAGTCGGCAATCTTTTTATTACATACTTTCAAATATCTGTAAGTGGTTAGAAATCTTTTTATAAAAAATTTTTATAAAATCAATTGCAAGCTTTTTGAAACTTATTTAGTTTAATTTCCATATTTAAAAGAAAACACACATATTTTATTTAAACAATTTTATTTAGTAAAAAAAAACGGCAACCATTCTCTGCAATCTTTTCAGTTGAAAAGTCTTAATTCTCAAAATATTACCAAAAAATTCATTTTATTTTTGAAGCATTCAAATTAAATAATTTAAATTCATTTCTAACAGGCTTTGGTGAAAAGTTATTATTTATCTTGCCCTCAAACTTTTTCAAATTATAATTATTATATAATGTAGATATACTCAAGCAAATATTACAAAAATTCTGAAACGCTCTGTTAAATTCCCAGTCAAATATAACGGCAAATAAAAAAATTTTCGCAATTCACTTAAATTTCGGCAACCATCGGCCATTTAGCATAAAAACAAAACCAAATTTGACTGTACATACATAAATATATACACGCATACATATGTGCGTTGGTGTGTACACATCTGCATATAAATGCTTTAGTAAAGACTAAGAAAGGCTTAAATAGTTCTTTTCCCAATTATTAAGTTCTTTGGGAGCGATAAAAAAAACTACAACAATGCAAAATAAACTTACCACAAACCACTTCCATTCATTCGGCTGTGCTCGCCATTGGAAATTAAGCTGCGCACGACATTGCACACACACACTTACTCACACCTACACTACACACTTTTTATTTTGCTTAATAAACACACGAAAAACATAGCCCGCACTGATTTTTCATTTAACGTCAATAGAACCCAAGCTCAAGTTTTGATTTTTCTATAAAACACTT
>NW_017537689.1:832691-867546 GCF_001853355.1 Bactrocera latifrons
TCTTCAGCTTCGTGGCTTTCACGTTAGATGTCACTCAAAATCTCCATTTGTTTTATAGCTGGTATTTTTACTATTTAACAGCATTTGCTGTTGTCTTTTAGTTATAAATCTGTTTCGTTATCCGAACGCTATAATTTTATATATAATATGTTATTTTCGCTGTTTGTTAGTATTTGATGGATAATTTATAATAAATTCTATCGGATGAACTGAGCTTTATATACTATACATATGCATTTCTGCGACAATTTTATATAAAATATAATGTTTTTTGTGAAAACATATTAAGAAGACGTTGATTACTTTTCATAATAGAAATGTTATTTTATAGTAAATTAAAACAAACGGGTAGCAACTCTGCTTAAAAATGAATACCGAAAAATTTATTTAAAATCGTTATAGTGTGGCCACTATACTGTTATATTTATTTTTTTCATACATTTAATTTAACTAAAAAATATCTTTTTAAAAATCCTTTATAGATACAGTTTTCCTTAATCTTTTACTCTATCAATTCTTCTTATTTATATATGTCATACATCTGGCAACTCCTTTCTCGCATAATTTAATAAAATTAAATTGTAAGCTTTGTTTTAACTCTGATAAATTCTATCGAATAAAAATTAAATTCTTGAAGAAGTTGTTACCCTTCACAAAATTGTTTCCTATAGATCAATTTTATCAAATCGGCTCATTTTGATGCCCTTGGGACCACATTTATTTCTTTAATGTTAACGAATAAAGAAAATATGAACGGTGCGCAAACCTTTTATTAAATACTGTCAAATATTTGAAAACGTTTTATACAATTGTTTATAACCATATTTTGATAATATATATGTATGTATGTATGGTTCAATTTTATGGAATATAATTTTTAAAGAGATGGTAACCCTGTTGAAAAACATTACCTATAGAGCAATTCAATAAAACTAGTTAAATTTGATTCTTATAGCGTAATCTTTTATAGGTTTAAGGATTTAGTTTAGTAAAAAATAATAGCAAGGTGGCAACACTGCTTAGAACTATTTTCAATTGCAAGCTTTTAAAGCATATTAAGTTTAAATTCATATTTAAAAAAGCCCCTTATAACTTTATCAATTTTATTTAATGAAAACTTTCAAGCAGGCGGTAACCCTTCTCAAAAAAACTCAGTTTGATACCCATAGCGTAGTTTTCCTTTAACTTTAAAAAAATAAATAGGCGGCAACTTTCTTCTGAAATAATTTTTTAATGCTTACCTTTATATAATATTAATACACATATTGTATAAATTAGTTTGTTAAAATAATTTTTTTCGAATAAAAGCTTTTATCAATTGGAAACCCTCTCACAAATATTACGTATAGAATAAATCGATTAAGCAAGTTAATTTTGATGGCAATAGCGCATTACATCTAAATTACTTTTATTTAAACAATTTAATTTAATAAAAAAACAACCGTCAGCCATTCTTTGCAATCTTTTCATTTGAAAACTTTATAAAATACAAATACCCATATTACAATTAAATATCACCAAAAAGTATATTTCATTTTTTCAAGCATTCGTTAAATAACTTTAATTAATTTCTAATACTCCTGGGTTAAAAGTTAGTTTTTTTTTTTTTATTCAAACTGTGTCAATTTTGTTCAATAATTTTGGTATTCCATGCACATATGTACCTATTACACAAACGTTGATATACTCAAGCAAATATTAAAAAATCTGAAACTCCCTGTCAAATTTCCAGTCAATTCAACAATATAACTGCGAATTAGAAAATTTTCGCAACTCATTTAAACTTCGGCAACGAGCGGCCATTTAGCATAAACACATATGTACATATGTAAGTATGTGTGTTTGATTGCACGTATCTGCATATAAATGCCCCATCAGACATTAAACATTTTGTAAAAAAATGCTTAAATAGTTCTTATATTAATTATTATGCGATAAAAATTGTACAATGCAAAATAAACTTACCACAAACCACTTCCATTCGTTCGGCTGTGCTCGCCATTGGAAATTAAGCTGCGCACGACATTGCACACACACACTTACTCACACATACACTACACACTTCTTCTTTTGCTTAATAAACACAAGAAAAACATAGCCCGCACTGATTTTTCATTTAACGTCAATAGAACCCAAGCTCAACTTTTGAGTTTTCTATAAAACACTTCACTTTCACTTATATATATTATGCAATTAACATTTTTAATTCACAGAAGCACTAAGCGCAAAACTTTCAATCGCGACGGGAAGGAAACCGGTGCAAAACTGACAAATAGCGGCGGAATGTGCGCGTCCACAGGGTTGCATTTTTGCAAGAGAAATTTTACAAATTTTAAAAATCTGGAAACATAATAATTTTAAAATTTGTTTAAAAATTATTACTGATAATATTAGTTACTATTGTAATTGGAGAAATTTGTTAAGAAAACGATGTGAATTATGTTATTTTGCTTAATTTATTTTATTAAAATGTAAAAAACATGCAGGTTTCTTCAGCTTCGTGGCTTTCACGTTAGATGTCACTCAAAATTTTCATGGCTTCTACAATTGTTTCATTTGTTTTATAGCGAGTATTGAAGTTTTTCTAAATTAAAGTGAAAAAATATACCCTTTAAACTGTCGGCTGTACAAAAATATTTTTTTTTGTTAAATTAAGTTTAATTTACTAATTATATAGTCCTACATGTCAGTTGTTTTTTTCAGGAAATCAATATAACAACATTATATCAAAATTACTGTTTGACCACCCTGTTCTAACTTATATTAGCCCGATAAACATAACTGTACACTGTTCTTAAAATATTTTATTATTATTATTTTACAAATAATATTTGCTTACGATAGTTTAATAAGTAATTATATTTTGCACAATTGTTGTATTTATTTAGAACTTTCAGCTGGCAATGCCTCAACTGTATTTGACATTTTGTCGGCTTGTCATATAGGAAATTTCTTGGGCGTTTTGCCACGACCACGTATATAAAGTTGTTTAAATGAAAAGTTTTGCTGTTTTTAACAATAATATTGAAATAAAGTAACTGTAAGTGCATACCCCTAATGCTATTTCATACAATAGTGCATAAAGTGTAAAACCATTTTGTGTTTTTATAGCAAAACTGTTGTGCAAATAAATTTCTTTCTGCTATAGACGCTGCCAACAACCGGCTTTTTTGTGGCGAGTTTTTATTTTTCGGATTTTGCGTGGGAGTTGCTTGCTAGTTTGGGATCGAAGAAAATAGCCGATTTTCGTGCTATTGAATTGTGCCGACATGACCTTGGACGCAGCTACCGCGACTGCTAGCCGGTCGAGGATAACGTTGACCTGGGAAAAGCAAGAACATCTCATAAAATTAGCTATATTAATTATAGCGGCTGTGCTCTGTAAGTACTTATGAAAATCATAAAGTTAATATCAACTTCATTTATTCCTCGGTGTCCATATATAGCTTACAATTTAAACAATCATATCTTTTTCGTTCGCTTTCTTAACAAAACATGAATTCTCCGGCTAAAAAACGCACTCAACTCATATTAGCTGTCAAATGTAATTCTCACTCAAAATATTTTTTCACTCATTTGCTCACTCGTTGATGTTTTGCCCAGCTTGTCGTTCATTTGAAATTGTTCTTTCTAGCATTTGCCACGCGTTTATTTTCGGTGCTTCGTTTTGAAAGTGTTATCCATGAATTTGATCCGTACTTCAATTACCGCACGACGCGGTTCCTTGCCGAGCAAGGTTTCTACCGGTTTCATAATTGGTTTGATGATCGAGCATGGTATCCACTAGGACGTATTATTGGCGGTACCATCTATCCAGGGTTGATGGTAACTGCCGCAGCTCTTTACAGACTTATGTGGTTGCTGAATATTACTATTGAGATTAGGAATGTGTGTGTCTTTTTGGCACCATTCTTCTCCTCACTAACTACGTTGGTTACATATGCGCTGACAAAGGAGATTCACGTAAGTACATGGTGTTCAGTATGTAGTTATAGGTTATGTGAACACGTGGTTGTAAGTATTCAACAATATTATATACAAATATTTTTCTTTACCTTTTGCAGAGTACTGGCGCCGGTTTGGTTGCAGCTGCTCTCATTTCTATTGTACCCGGCTACATATCGCGTTCGGTTGCAGGCTCCTATGACAATGAGGGCATTGCTATCTTCTGTATGCTGCTCACATACTATTTGTGGATTAAGGCAGTGAAAAGTGGCGCCATTTTCTGGGCGACCATGTCGGCACTGGCCTACTTTTACATGGTTTCCTCATGGGGTGGTTATGTGTTCCTCATCAATTTAATACCACTGCATGTTTTGGCATTAATGATCACAGGCCGCTTTTCGCATCGAATTTATGTGGCGTATAGCACATTGTATTGCATTGGTACCATACTCTCGATGCAGATTTCATTTGTCGGTTTTCAACCAATACAAAGCTCGGAACACATGCTGGTAAGCTCGAAGAAATATTACAAATAATTTTTATTTTATTATTGTTTGTAATGTCAATGATGATTACTGTGATTTCTTGATAGGAAGAGTATGAAACACACATGAGTACTAAACACTAAGCTGAAAAATTATAATGTTTAAAAATATATATATTTTTTTTTTATATTTTCAATACTTAATAGTAATTTGTAAATTTTTTTTCTCTTACAGGCGCTTGGCACCTTCGGTTTATGTCAAATACACGCATTTGTGGATTATCTACGCGCTCGTTTGTCCAAAGAAAATTTCGAAATTCTTTTCAAAGCCTTAGTCTCTGGAATACTGACTACAGTGCTCGTGATAGGTACTGTGCTGACGATTACTGGCAAAGTCTCGCCCTGGACGGGACGTTTTTATTCTCTGCTTGATCCTTCGTACGCGAAGAATCACATTCCCATCATCGCATCTGTGTCGGAGCATCAACCTACATCGTGGTCGTCGTTCTACTTTGATTTGCAGGTAGGTTCTCGTTGATTTAATGTTTAATACTATTTCTTTTAACTGATGACAGTTTGTTGTATGAGTGCGCTTTAATGTCCGTAAATATGCGGCGGTGAATTTTCATTCATTTGCTGCTATTTATCACAAACTGATTACTTCACACTTTGATCGCTGACTTCCAATGACAACTGGAAAGTGAAACTACTGTTATAAATTTAAATCCATACTTTTCTTATTGCAGATTTTGGTATTCCTATTCCCAGCTGGCTTGTACTTCTGCTTCTCGAAATTAACCGACTCGAATATCTTCATCATCCTTTATGGTGTAACCAGTATTTATTTTGCGGTAAATATTATTTATTTTTTTAAGCAAAATTAGTTTTATAAATGTATTTATTTCCACAGGGTGTAATGGTGCGTTTAATGCTCGTGCTAGCGCCGGTTATGTGTGTCTTATCTGGCATTGCCACATCGCATCTGCTCTCCAAGTATATAAAATGTATAGATGCCGGCCCGTCGAAACCCGTAGAAAGTAAGCGTCAGTACAAGAAACTTGAACAACAGAGTAGCGGTGTGAAAAGTGAAGTTGCCATTGGTTTTGTCGGCATTATTACGTTCATGCTTATTGTTTACACCTTCCATTGTACTTGGGTGACATCGGAAGCATATTCGTCGCCAAGCATTGTGCTTAGTGCGCGCTCACATGACGGTGGACGCATCATATTCGATGATTTTCGAGAGGCATACTATTGGCTTCAAATGAATACACCAGAGGTGAGCACGATTGCACAATATGTTTTAAGTTGTACAGTTAATTTCACATGATGAATACTTCAAATTCTTGATAGGAAGAGTATGAAACGCACATGAGTACTATAAAACTAGCTGACAGCAAAACTTTTTGTTTTAAAATATTTTCTTATTTTTTGCAACTAAACTTTATTTGCTCTTCTATTTTAGGATGCGCGCATCATGTCTTGGTGGGATTATGGCTACCAGATAACTGCTATGGCTAACCGCACTATATTGGTGGACAATAACACTTGGAATAATACGCATATATCACGTGTTGGACAAGCGATGGCCTCATCTGAGGAGAAAGCTTATGAAATCATGCGTGAATTGGACGTTGATTACGTGCTTGTAATCTTTGGCGGTTTAACCGGCTATTCTTCTGATGATATTAATAAATTCTTATGGATGGTACGCATTGGTGGCAGCACAGATCGTGGCGCACACATTAAGGAGCGCGACTATTATGCACCCAGCGGCGAGTTCCGCGTGGACAAAGAAGGTTCACCGACGCTACTAAATTGTCTCATGTACAAAATGTGCTACTATCGCTTTGGTCAAGTGTACACAGAGGGTGGTAAACCGCCGGGTTATGATCGCGTACGTTCTGCCGAAATTGGTAATAAAGACTTTGAGCTGGATGTTTTGGAAGAGGCCTACACAACCGAGCATTGGTTGGTGCGCATTTACAAAGTGAAGGATTTACGAAATCGCGGCGTTTAAAAGCAGCATCTGCTTATGCTAGATGCTAACAAACAGCAGTAAACTACCAGTGCAGTACATTTGAAAGTATTGAGAAACTAGAAATAAAGGATCTTGAGTTTTGCGAATGTGTAACTGTTTTGAAATTGAAGTTACTAAAAGCGGTGCTTTTTATAATTTGTTAAAAAATAGTTTTTTCTTGTTCATTTTTGGTTGCCGAAAATGTATTGCTTTCTTTAGACAATTGAAATTGTTAAGTAAAAAATTGATACTCTCAAAAAGCAGTGTCGTCGAATAATTTAAATATCATGTGCACTAAACATTACTATGTAATAATTCTTATTGCCTTTAGTTGAAAAATAAATTGGATTTCATAAACGATATAATAAATTGCAATAAGTACAATATCACCCGGCTCTCTATGTATATTTAAGTTTATTTCTTTTATAACCTTATGCATTTAAAAAAACGCTATATAAACAAACAAACAAAAAAAAATACTTAAAATAAATTGCGCGAAAAAGGGCTCATAAACGGCAATATCTTTGAAATGATGGCTGAAATAAAAATTAAATTTTTTAAGACAAATTGAAAAAAATCACTTGTATTTATTTTTTTGCTGGCAGTTGTTTCAAATGTAAATAATTTTGCACTTTCTAGCCAAATGGCGGAGTTGTCACAAATGTACATATGTATGCACATTTAGCTGCAAAATATTTAATTTTGACATTTGTTCAAATATTTGCTACTTTTTTGCACTTTAAGAATGCAACGCTTTTATTGTTGCTACTTTCCCGTACACATCTGTAAATTTCCATGCATCCGCCGTTATACAAATGTCAAACGTCAACTTCCTTCTTTTCGTGGAAATGAATAAAATATCAACTGGTGGACTGCAGTGAATTTTAGAATTCTGAAATTCTTATTAAATAAGACTGATATTAAAGTTTTTTCTACAAAAGTGAAGAGCAGAACTTGCATTCGGTTGAAATTGAGTGAAAGTGTAGCGCGGGCTATGTTTTTTAAGAGCAAACTGTGCAAGAGAAAAAATTGTGTGAAGGAAGTGCCAGCGTCATTGGAAAGTTCAGTGAATCAAATGAGAAATTTTTAAATATGTGCAATTATTTTGAATAAGTGAAGTGATTTCTTTGGAAATGCAAATTAGAAGTTGCATTTTATGAAAATACAGTGAGAAATTAAAAATTCCTCTGCTAATTAAATGTTAAATAGGAAATTAAAAATATGCTAGGCAGCTGTGTGGGAAGGTGCAGTGAGTGAAATAATATTACTTAACGAAATCACAAAATATAATATTAAATATTATAAAATATGAAAAGTTTTGTTTATAAAAGCAAGGTAAAAGTTCTATGTTAATGAAACGAAATGAAAAAGTAGTTGGGGCTAGTGAATAAAGAGCTAAATAAGCAATTGGAAATAAGCAAGGCAGCTATGATGGAAGTTGCAGTGAATGGAATAATATTAGTGAAGGCAATCAAATATTTTTCCTATTAAATATTGCAAATTATAAGTGATTTAAAACATAAAGTGAGTATTTTATGGAAATAAAGTGAAAAATAAGAGCTGATTTCATTTATGTGCTAAATATGTAAATGAAGAAATATGTGCACACAAGTGAGGGCCTTGAGAAGCGCAGTGATTCGAATAAATTGTTTATATTTTAGCAAAGGTGAAGCTTTTTGCTTGTAAATGCATAGTGCAAGACTATTGTATTGCAATTAATGTAAAATCAAAAGCGATTTAAGAAAGTAAGTGTTAAGTAAAAAAATATGTGAGTGAAAATCTTTTAAATATACCAATGGTGAAGTAGTTTTTTGTTTATTAATTTGAAGTTTATTTTATTAATTAAAGTTGTTTTAATGAAGTGAAGTGTATAAATTCAGCTTATCCTATCGGTGAAGTGCTTAAATTGCAAATGAAAAAAAGTGATAAATAAGTAAATATCAAAAAAAAAAAAAAAATGAAATTGTGTTTTATAAATGCATAGTAAAGGCTGCAATCTACTAAAATATAGTAAAGAAGTATTCAAATAAGTTAATGTGCGAAATGTTTTATTGATAAATTCCATATTGAAATTGGGAAGAAAGAAAAGAAAAATAAAATTAAAAAAGTGAAAATGTGTTTTGCAAATGCAAAGTAGAAGTTGCAATCTATTAAAATGCAGTGGAAAAGTATTCAATATATTTCCAAAGGTGAAGTGTTTTGTTGATAAATCAAATGCTGAAATTGCATTCTTTGAAAAAATAAGGTGTTATACACGCTGTGATATGTGCTAAATGTGCAAGTGAGAATAATTGCAGGCAACTAATATTTGCAAATTTAATTTTTGAACAAGCATCATAAAGAAATGTGTAAAGCTGATCACCAACCACTCACCAATAATCCAGAGGAGATCCAAGGCGTCCAAGTTAGTACTTTTATTTTTAATAACTCTTCATATATGAAGGAAGGTTAATAAAATAATTTTGTATATTAAATTTTATTTTATTAAAAACTTTTCAAACTGAATACAAAGTACTGAATAATTAATGCGTTACAGTATCGTTGTGTTATCTTAAATCTAAGTATCTTACAAATTAGATCGTGAATTTTTTAGAGATTTCTAATTCATTACAAGTGATGCTTGCGTAGTCTCTTAGTCATGGATTTGTAAATGTAAACTTTTCAAAACAATTGTATTGTCGCGCACGATTTTACAACAAAAGTTAGTTAGGTCACATCACTAACGGAATTGATAAAAGCTTCTTTAAAAGTTCGGTTGCATGTCAAAGGATACTATTGAGCATTGGTGCCATTAGTTTGTGGGGCACCACTTGCAACGAAGGCAAGCACATCCAATTTCGTGGCAATTCCCTTAACGACTTCTTTCTCGTCTACACAAGAAAATGTTAAAATTAGTTATTGAAATTAAAATTTGTTTAAATGCCTGTCAAACTCACTTTCCGTATCCACGATTAACACACAAGGATCCAGTTCCAAAATGCGCGCCAATTTACCCAGAATAGCATTGGAAGGCAAACGTATAATACGTTTGTTGACTGCCTTGACCACAGGTTCATCCGTTTTACGATTCATGCTTACGATTTGATTGATCAGCGTTTCTTGCAGTACAGCGCCCAAAAGTGTGCTAAGCGAGACAAAAGAAAACAAAAATTATAACGGGTTTATACAGGTTTTAGCCTGTGACACACACTCACCCATCATCGGCGTCTGTGAGCGCCACTTGTGTCACATTGTGTTCTTTGAGTGTCTCGATCGCCTTGGCAAAGCTCACATCTGATTTGAGCACCAACGGCGCTTTTAAGTTCAACGCACTCACCGGTGTATCCCACCACCAGTGGTTGTGTTCGTTTATTACTGGCTTAAAGTCACGTGCTTCCATCCAGTTATCCGAAACGAATTTCGTCATGTAATTTCTTATGCCATCGGGCAAAATGATCACACAACGTTGACCCTCTTTCAGGTCTTTGGCCACTTTTAGTGCTGCACACATAGCAGCGCCACTTGAGCCACCGCTTAGCAATGCTTCTTCGGCATTCAAACGTTTCGCTATGAGGAAGCTTTGTTTGTCATCGACTTTAACCCATGAATCTATTACGTTGTAATCATTTACCGTGGGCGTGAAATCATAACCTATGCCCTCCACCTCATAAAATTGTACGTCTGACTTATTTAGCACTTCCGGGCGTGCCAATGCCGAACCGTATGGGTCCACAGCAATTACTTTACAGTTCGGTAATTCTTCCTTGATTTTGCGGCCAATGCCGGAGACTGTGCCGCAAGTGCCAGCACAAACTACCACCATATCGACTTTATTGTCTGTCTGCCATAGGATTTCGGCCGCAGTGCCATCGTAATGGGCCAGTGGATTTCCCGAATTGCGATACTGATCCAAGACTACGGCGTTTGGTAGTTCCTTTTGCAAACGCTGTGCTACACAAATCAAACCTTCAGGGCTGTCGTAGGGCGCTTCGGTGGGTGTGCGTATAATTTTGGCACCCAAGGCGCGTAGCGCCGATACCTTTTCATTGGACATCTTCTCAGGCATTACGATTATGCACTTGTAGCCTTTAACAGCAGACGCCATGGCAATACCGATACCGGTGTTACCAGAGGTGGGCTCGATTATCGTACAGCCCGGTTTGAGCAGACCCTTCTCCTCGGCATCTTGTACCATGCGATAACCAATGCGATCCTTTACGGAACCACCGGGATTGAGAAACTCACATTTTGCATCTGATTAGGAGATTTTATATTAATCTGTACCGTTAGGTGCATAAATAGACTGCGCAACTTACACATCTCACACTTTATTCCTTCAGTTTGGGGTATATGATTCAACTTGACTAAGGGTGTGCAGCCAATAACCTCCAATATATCGGGTGTAAGCTTTTGACGGTGAGCTCTGTAAAATATTGTAAATATGTAAAGCATTGCATATTATGTAGGGTGAAAGTTGACTTACATGGGACGTTTAATGTGTGGTGTCTTCTCTTTCGTGCCTAAATGCCATGTGCATTTTGAAGGCAGACCAGGATCGATGAAGTCCTTTGGGCGCTCATAGGGTTTGTTGGCAGGCATTATAAATTATCTAAAGGAAGGCAAGAGTAGTTGCGGATCTTAGTTGTTAGAAGCGAACTATTGAAAGTGAAGGGTGTAAAGGATTTAGAAAAAAGTCTACAAAATTTTAGCCGACTAAACTTAATCTTCAATCCTGAAACTTTAGCTACACCTGAACTTGATATTACATTCAGCTCTTCTAAAAAGATAATCTAAGCTAACCTTACCTGTAAATCCGAAAAATACGTGACAAATAGGCGGGCTATCGTCAAAACAGAACATAAAAAAGCCGGAAAAGAACAGAAAAAACAATACTTGATTTAAGAACAACCTTTACTGCTGTTATAGAGCATCGCAAAAATGATGTAATATAAAAATCCCCCTATGGTTCCCTTCAGCTTTAATTTCATTCTTTATTTTATTTATTTCTTATAAAAAAAATTTAATTAGAAATGCGCCATTTCTTTCATTTTTGTTTAATTATCATATGCTATAGCTTGGAGTGATCTTCCGGGGTTCACACGCTTCGAACTTCAAATTAAATAATATACACATATATGCTATATATATTTGTTTTTTAAATAAATGTGTACAAAACATGGCATCAAGACATTCGTTTCAACTCTTTATCAAAAAACGTGTATCAATACATATAACTGATAACGTATTACTTCTGTTACCCATTTAAACGTTGTGCGGAAACCCATGTACAGAAACCGAATTCTATCATACAAAAGAACTTATATATTCAGAATAGTTCTGAATGTTATGTTATCCTTATACAATGCCATATTTTTGAAATTATTATCTTCAGGCCTGAGGTTATTAGGTCACCGAGCCTAGCCCTAACTGTCAGTTTCCTGCTCATACTTGTTTACCCTCGAGATAGGCCGTAATATCCGCCTTCGCTGATTGTGCTTCAGCAACTGATGCACTTATCTCTCGGATCGAATTTTTCTATGATTGGATTGTCTTGGATGCCTGGCCACAGCAATATTGAAGAAAACTCTAAGGCTGGTGAGCTTGACAGGAAATAACTTAGCAGATTTGTGATTGAGTACTAAACATAACAGTCTAAGTATGATCCCTCCGCCAAGCCGAGGAACAGCTACAACCTATGTTGAGGCCTTCAGAATTTTTAGAAAATGTTCTTTTATTGTGCTCTATAGGGGCTATCTTAGAAAAAAATTGTAGGCCCAAAAATTGATACCGTCAAAAGAATGAAAAAATATAATCTGAACAAACTGTTGGATATATGACATATATGACGAAGATGGTACTCATGACTGTCATGTCACAGCGATGATACTAATTACGTACCAAATGATCAGGATGAGTTTCTGAAACAGAAAATGAGGGAGTATTGCAAATATATGCAGACAATGTTATACCGACATTACGAAATGCCACAAATTATCGAAAAACAACTCAAGTCTAGGGAACTAAACCATCCACTTTCTAAATATGACCAGCTGGACATATATTAGTTCCTGATTTTTCTTTTTTTCTTGTCATTAGACGCATTTTATACGATAATCTTGTCGGGATTAATATTAGAGGTACTGAGTATAAAACATTTATCCCAATCGAATTTCTTTCCAATCCCTTCTAAAACAATCGTCCAGCTGTCTTTTGTAATATTATTGATGCCGCTTGTTTTTCTGGTTTTTGGGTTCCCGCACAAGGGTTAAAAATTGTAATAACTGAAAGAATACTAAAAGTAGGAAATGCATAGATATGTAATTTAGAACATATTAACTGGGTTTTATAGTGATATGGAAAAGACAATAATGTCAATTTTATTTTATATCTATGTTTGTCTCGTCGAAAACAAATAAAAAACATTGTTGTTTGCTTTCGGTATTAATGCAATCAATCACAGAAACTAATTAGAGCTCCTGTCTGTATGAACTTGTACATACATGCAAGTATATATTGTAGTACACAAACGTTAGAGCGAGTTAATTTACAGGGCGGATCATTCTGAGCAACTTTGCTAAAAGACTATGGGTCTGAAACTGGTTTAGTGTGAGAGTTTTTTAAGGCGAAGTTTTTTATGGATTAAAAAATTTGTTAGTCAGTTTTTAAGATATTCCAGTGAAATTTAATATGTATTATTTTCATATTATATTGATCATTTGTTGGAATTTCTAGGATCGAACAACCATATCACATTTCATCTACACAACCGGTTATTCAGATTTTTTAAACTTCACCTTAAAAATCGTCAGCTCGTAATTTCTTAGGCAGAGATGTTCAGAATGATCCGTAGAACATTTCACGAGTACACGATTTTACAGAAAAAACTCTACCCGCTCTAATATTCATACAATGTAGGTATTTTCAAAAGAGTTGACATATACCTAGTTATGAAAGTTTCTGCTGATAGGAACCGATGCGGTCTAAACCTATTGCTTAGAAACTAATTCTGAATTTTAAATTCGCATTTCTCTTAACATTCGACGCTGAGAATATCTACTAAACTTCCAACATAATGAAGATAACACAAATGAAAATACAATCGTGCTCGAACTACTGATAAATTTATTGCAAAAATATTTTCGGTAAGTGATACCAAAACTTAGCGCATCCGTTGTGAGACACTTATTTTTCATATTTCCGATTTTGGGCAAGCGGAATTGATAACGTAAAAGTGTGATTGTTCGAAAGAAATTCAGAATAAGAAAAATATGTTTTTAATTTCTTATCATATTCATCTCCGTATCTCACTACAAACAAGTTTTGAAAATAGCAATTAGACTTATATAATATAGTTGTATAGGTGATATGACCTTACTTATCTCACAAAAAGTGCTGGTTTGGCCCCCAAGGTTTCTCCCGATTGGTTATAAAATACATTTTTATTATCTGCGATTATAAGCACCAGTACCTATATAAAATGTTAACATTATATAATTTATGCTTTTATAAATTTATACAAATAAGCTCAATCATGTTTAAACAATTTTAAAAGCTTCAAAATCTATTAAGGAATTACGTGAGATTTATTTAGATATATTAGCTATTTTTAACGTAGCCACAGTTCGTACGCCGGTTAGAAAGTGGTTTTCACACCTCAGTTCTAAAAGATATTTAAATTTCAATTAACAAAGTTAACCAATTATTTTCACACCTCAGTACATAAAATTTTTGAAGTGTTCCATTAACAATATTAGTCGTTACCAAAAATTGACGTTAATTGAGACTAAATTGCAAACATAAAAGCTTGTCGTTAATTAATGGACTCTTAGTATTTCAGCTCCAGTAATCTTGAGTTGTATTCGTTACACAGTTTTGAGTTTAAGAGATAAGGAAGGAAATATTAGGCAAAGTAAATACAATTCACCTAAGAAGACAACTTTCACAAAAACTTCACAGCAAGCTATTCTTAGAAAGTACAGCAGAAGTTATCGCCTTCAAAGATCACTTTATCAAGGTTTTCATAAATCGCAGATGAATATATGTATATAATATAAAAATTATACAGAAAATTAGTTTCATTTAAAACTAGTTTTAGAAAGCAAAATATAATAATACTATAAAATTAATGGAGTTTATTTGGATAACAAAATCTTTAAAAATGATAGTTGAAATATTTTAAAGTTTGTTTGAGATTGTCCTTTAAAGACTTAAGTTTAATTAACTACTAATAATTCTCGAAATATTTGATTATTTTTCGAATATTATCTTAATTGAATCAGTTATTTGTTAATTGACTCAATTAAGAAACCGTCTAATCGAACAGATCTTCTACACATCCATTTACAGAATTCATTCAAAATTTTAGAAATTTTGGAGCAGAGCTTTAATAATATTATATTTATTATCCTAATTGAGTAAATTTTTATAATTCATAAAATTTTTATAATTCACTCAATTAAGATACCGCCTACAACGTCTACTAGCCAATCGAACAAGCCATCTACCCATTCATTTATAAAATTAATTCAACATTTTTAAGCAACTTTGACACTCTAAGCAGAGCTTTAATAATTCTTATCAAAAGTTTCTATGGAAACCACACACATACAAATATTAAGCGTGATAAGTTTACCTGAGTAATTAATTCATTTCTAATGCTTATTTGTCACGTAATTATTGAAACATACACGTTCCAAATATAATGTGCTAATAGTTTCCAAATACCCCTTTGGAAAACTGAAACTCATAATTTCAATGTGAAGACTGTGAGATTTTTAAATTTTTTCTAAAATAGAAAACTGGAATTGATTAATTAATTTTTTTACTAAAATAAAAAACTAAACATGTTTGCTCTTTACATTGTCGTATTTCCTATTTTTGTACTTACTGAGTACATTGTATTTTTTGATAACTTTGTAACCTCAATTTAATAGCAATAATCTATGAAAAAGAGATATTTGTAAAAGGGTATATTCGTGTCTTACTAGACGTTAATTAAATTATATGAGTAATGGTAATTGTCTGGACTTCCGGCAAAATATTCATATAATGTAAAGTTTATCAAATTTTTATTCAATATTGTAACGAAAATACTTTTTCGACTACCCAATATATTAGAACTTGGCATGAAGGAATAAGGAATAAAGAAAATTATAGGTATGGAAAAATGGGTCATATAGAACTTAAATTACGGAAAAAATGAAGGGACAGTTATAGAAAAAACCGGTGTAGTATTGCCCACTCTAAATGAAATTTCCACGTCTTCTACCTCTGGTACCGCTATGGGTACTAGGGTTCAAATCAATGTACATTATCCAAGCAATTAGAGCAAATATATTGTGAATTCTAACGTTTTATTTTGCAATTTTCTAAACTGTATAAGAACTTTTAAACTAATTTGTTGTCCAAGTACTAATTATCCAATTAGCCAGTTGATCAATTATACGACAAATTGAAAACAATTAGGGCTAAGCTGCTAAAATTCACAAAATAAAAAAACTCGATTTAAGGGATACAGTGTTTTGCAACTTAGGTGACAGTTTGATTAAAAAAAAAATTCTTTAATTTCTCGTAAGGAATTTGCCAACTCAAAAAGTATGTCCTATGCTATTTTCCCTACTTTGGTTGATAATTTCATTTGAAGTACTTGATTAGAGATTTAATCTTGTATCAATACTTCTTTGGTTTTTTTTAATAGAAAACACTATCAACTAAGTGGCACGAAATTTTCAGGGGTTGCTCGTCATTCAACGTTTAAATGGTTTTCTATGCGACGCGAAAATTAATTTGATATTGTTGATAATGTTTTCTGGGCATGCTGATAACTGCAGAAAAATGTAGTGAAGGATTTTGTCAAATTCGCTTGGCAGCCAAAGTGTTAATAGATATGTATATTTCCGCAGTCACATATTTTTTCTTCTGTTAACAATTTTTTTTCTAAATTTTATACATAGTTTTAAAATCGAATTCAAGTGTAGGTTCGATAAAGTTGATAACTTTTTTAGACAACACAGAAAAGTACTTAATGCCGAGGTATGGCCAAACCAAGTAATTGACCCATCATGATTGTGCAAAAATATGAGAAATTGAAGATTAAAAGAGAAAACTTTAGAAACAGATAGTAAAAAGATAGCGCACTGAATTTTTTTGTTATAAGACCGAGGACCTACGAACTCTTCAATGCAACCAAACATATCAACAGTTGTGAAAATTATATAGGTTTCTGTTATAGTTAAGGTCTGACTACAAAATATTTGAATTTGATTGTAGATTTTGTTCTGAACTTTGTAGTTCTGGTCTCGGTGTTTCCTTAGTAGTCTGATATTTTACTGAAACGTAATTAATCTGTGGCTACATAATTACATGTTTTCTCAACTTTTTGTTAACTTCATAACTTAGATTTTGGGAATCGCAATATACAATTCGGATCTAAGGGAATAAAAAAAAAGCTGAAACTGCACTTTAAAACTACTCAAAATCTGGTTAATCCGGTTTCAAGAATTATTCAAGACTAAGTTAAAAATTTTTTTATACACTTTTAAGTCAGAAGAAATGCCCTCATGAAGGGTATTGCCACAGTTTCTGTACAACCAAAACTAACGTTTTTTCTTGTTCATACATAATTTTGGCTAGAAAACTTGTGAGCACACATAATACTATTTTTTATCAATAAGTGAAGTTCAAAAATGAATACGTTGACATTTTAAGGTCCATTCCTCGGGAAATTAGTTGAAAGCTTGTGCTTTCGATAAATAGATTTTCCGGCAGTAAAATAATATATTATTTAATGAAAACAAGAAAAAACGTTAACTTCGGGTGCACCGAAGCTAAATACCCTTCACAGGTGCATTTCTGTTAGTAACTATATGCTCAGTTTGTGTGGAAGCTTAGTAATCCGTTCTGAACAATATTTTGGAGGTTACATTGTTGCTTCAGAAAATAATATATACCACATTTCGTAAATATATCTTGCCAAATGTGAAAGTTTTCCATACAAGCATTTGATGCCGATCGTTAAGTTTGTATGGCAGCTATATGTCATAGTGCTCCGATATAGGCCGTTCCGACAAATGAGCAGCTTCTTGAAGAGAAAATGACGTTTGTAAAATTTGAAAACGATATCTTGAAAACTGAGGGACTAGTTCGTATATATACATACAGACAGACGGACAGACAGAGAGACGAACATGGCTAAATCGACTCAGCTCGACATACTGATCATTCATATATATATACCTTATAGGGTCTCCAACGCTTTTTTCTGGGTGTTACAAACTTCGTGACAAACTTAAAATACCCTGTTCAGGGTATAAAAATACTTAAAATATACATTGATATCTATTTTATGTACATAATATTTTTTTTTTATGTTCACCTGATGACTCGCTCTTTAGGCACACGTATGAATTTCACTATCCACTTTAACACACGTGTTTGATTACATACAACATTATGCAAAAAACAATGAAATCTCTCATAAGCGGACACTACCAGAGTCAGCTGAAAAGCGTCTCTGTCCGGTTAGTGGAGATGTTCGCTTAATAGAGCGTCCGTTTAATAGAGTTTTCACTGTACATACACACTGTATTTTTTAATATATCTGCACAGAAAGTATCTATATTATATACATATATGTATGTAGCCACTATATTTATGTACATATGTTAGGTGCATAAGCACTCCACATTGAAATAGGTATACTCATACATAGTTCAATAAACCAGCCACGTTGTTTTGTTTTATATAGACAGCTTTTGGGGGGCCGAATTAGTTGCGAGGTCGACGAAAGAACTTGTCTGTGAAAACATATATAAATAATTTAACATTGTTCTGGAAATTAACTATTTTGCAGTAAAACTGATAATTTTCAACAAAAGTTGCCTTAATTTTTAATTTGCATGAAAACAAAAGAAATTTACATTTAAATTACAAATTAAGGATTTAAGACTTTTTTGCATGTTCTACTTCACATTCTCACATTTCTAAACAATTTTTGTTACAGTTTCCTCAACAATAGTTGATACAATTTCCATTTGAAGTGAAAATTACTAACATAGAAGTGGTTGTAAATAATTGCCGCCCGGTATGAGGCGCACTTTGCGGTCACATATCACTTACAAAGGCTTGAAGTTCACAAAATACAGAATTTCACTAAGTTCACAAACAAGAAAATTTTGATTAATTCTATTTTAAATAAAAAAACAGCGATTATTTATTATAGTTTACACTTTGTAGCAGCTATTGATATTTTTTTCACACTAACCTTTTACTAAAAAAAAATGCCGAGAAAAAAGCAAATTCACTCTGGAGGCTGACGTCCAAATCAGCGATCTCTTCAATAGCGACTGACAAATGTTCTTACGAACGAAGTGTACAAAATCTGTTTTGGCCTGTACAGAAATTTATAGGCAGGTACAAGTTGCTTGCTGTTGTTTCTCTAATGTGCTCGAAATTCTGTCGTGTTGGCTTGCTGAGCGAGTTAATACGATGCGTGACAATAGTGAGCTGGTTTCTTCACAGGCAACAGGAGCCAAACAGCAGTCGATACAGTGGAGAATATGCATGAACATTGGAGAGAGAAGTGTTGGTTTGGAGACTATGCGGGGTTTTCGCTTTTGAAAGCAAAAAGAAAAGCAAATATGTAGATGTGAGTATTTGTCAAACTGTTTTGTGTGAGCATAAAAGCACCAGTATAAGAGAGTATGCAATATGTTAGTGAACGACCCAGTAGGAAATTCAATACCAAAATAAATCTTTGGAAAATTCGAATATTCAATTTCAGTATTGAGTAATTTTTATGTTGAAGCATCGTTACTAAAGAGAAATTTTTTCTCTGGTTGCGAACTATTTTCTTCATATTGGCAACATGCAGAATTACTTAGTTAAAAGAATATCTRGTCTAGCAGAGACTGTACAGCACTACACATACAAACAAATCCGAGTATCTTACTTCATTTCATGAAAGATCAAAATTTTTTTTATTTTTAATGCAATCGGCATACATATATGCCTTTCCAATATATGTATATCTTGAATATTAACAAATATCTAATCTATCTGATCTGAGAAAAATTGTCCAAATCCAACCGTACCCGTATGCCACCCTTTTATGTCTAGGCGAATATTCGTTCCTTCGGTTGTAACAAATTTTACTAAATTTTGATCAGTCAGCTATGTTCTCAGGTTTGTTCTCAACAATTTTCTCCTTCAAAAAAAACAAGAAGGAAGCACCAACTCCTTTATTTTATTGACGTGTTGCGTTGATCATCAGTTGAAGTTGATGGCCATCCTGGACGTGATTCGTAATCAAAGTGATCTCGACCCATTTTGAATTATTTATACGAATCAAAGACCCTTGCTTGCGACAAACAATTATTGCTGAAAGCCTTGTCTGACTGAAACTTTTCAGCATCAGAAATTTGTTTATTATTATATTGCGCGATATAATTCTATATATAGTATATATATACATATATAATAATTCTGTTAACTTCCATATATATTTATTTATACACACCTCTCTCACAGAACTTATTACATGTGTTATTATTTTAAAATAAATCATTTACATTTTTTTTTAACCAAAAACTATTGTAATTTTTTTATTTAATATACTTACTGCAATAATTACTCTTGTTATGGGTCAGAAATTTTGCTCACGGCCTTTTCTCTCTAATTCGTCAAAATCAAGTGCTTATAGACAGTTTTTTTTTTTTGTTTCCACAAGATGTTGTTCTCGAGAGTGAAAATCATTGCTCAAAGTTCACAAGGCATTTCTACAAAGCGGCAATCACTACCTGGATGGCCATGTAGATTGTTGGATTGAAAGCAACTAAGTACGCCATTAAGCGACTGGGTTGTGGCATAACAACAACAGCATATACAATTGTGTGCACAATACGCGCAATGCCCACAATACGGAAGAGATTGATGGCCAGAGCAGGGGTTGGGTCGATCAGCACGTAGAGGAAACCAATCACGAAGAATGGCAAAAGGTTTTCCAGATCATTGAGATGTGCCCTGAATGTCGAAAAATAGTAAAGAGCGTTATGGTTTATGGTTCATTTACTTACCTGCGCACGCGTTCAATATCGGGATTATCGAATCCCACTTTAAAACCTTTTTTAACCAAATCCTCTGGATTGAGAAAGGTCTGTAAGTATATGAGTGTTGTGTTTTGTTAGAGTTAATGTTCTGATGCGTTTTTTCATTAATGTTATGAAGATATTTAAAGTCATATGTCTGCAGTAAACAAATTTTTCAATTGCAAAACTTGAACATCTTTTATATTATTATAATTCTCATTAATAGCCGAATTATAATTATTATAATAGGCGGCGACACCTCTTGAAACACAATCTACATTTTAGGCTTGAGTGTAATTGTTTTAACGTCCTCTTCCTCTTCGGTTTTTACGGTAGCTATATGTTATAGTTGTCCGATTTGAGAATATTGTTCGGAAATTCTACTGTCGCTTTGGGTAATATTCTATGCCAAATTTCAGGAAGATATCTTAATAAATAAAAACGTTTTCCATACAAGAACTTGATTCTGATCGTTCAGTTTGTATGACAGCTATATCTATGGTGGTTTGATACCGACGGTTCCAATAAACGAACAGCTTCTAAGGGGAAAAGAACGTGTGCAAAATTTCAGAACGATATCCCATAAACTGAGTTACTAGTTTGCGTATAAACGGTTAAACGGGAGAGTAGGACATTGACACGACGAGCCACGCTGTTCACCTGACCGAGCTATTTGACGGTGATGTCTTCACGATTTGACATAGTTTTTTGCCCAATGCAATGGTAGAATCTTCGAAAATAGAAATTTGCTGACCAAACTCAAGATAAAGATATTTTTATATCCTTTTTTGGTATGAGAAAATATTGGTTCGTTCACTAAGTAATTTCGTTTATTGACTGCAGTTCGTATTTACTATTATACATTTTTAAGGTGGAGATTTTATATTTTCACTTTTTAAGATAACACAAACTAAATTTCATTGAAATTGGAGTACTTTTATTTTTTCCATCTATTAGCGTACAGGGTGTCCCAGTTTGCACCATATTTTGAATTTTCACATGAAACGTCTAAGATTAGCTTGTCATGTGGGTTTCACAAGCTCTCGCGAAATTGTTCAGAAACATCAAAAAGTGATCCATTTTTGTTGTCACTAGCAAAAAGGATCGTTTTTTTAAGCTTTTTCCCGACTATTTTACGATCAATTCTGATGTATAATGTGATCAGCTGGATAAATTGAGTGATGAAATCAAACTGAAGAGGCCAGAATTGATCAACAGAAAATCGGTAATGTTTCGTCGTAATAAAGTGAGAACTTATTCAAATTTAATGACGCGCCAAAACCTTGTGCTGCTTGAATGGGATATGCTGCCATATCCACCATATTCTCTGGACTTTGCACTTTCGAACTATAACTAGTTCCGATCCCTGCAACATTTTTTGCATGGGACTAGTTTTATGCTTGTAAGAATGAATAATTTTAGAAGCGCTTTATCAATCTCTTGCCCGAAAAATGTCAAAAGGTATTGGAGCAAAATAGGAAATTGGTAAAATATACTTTGTTAATATAAATAAAGTGTGGTGGCAGCATTTCACAAGTGATAACTGCATTTAATTAATTTTGCTTATTTTTTAAAATGTAATTTAGTTTCTAATAAGGCACAATTAATATACCATTACAGCTAAGCACTTGCGTCTGGATTGTCTTAGGCAACCAATTTCCGTATATATAATATGTACATACGCGAATCTAAATCGGTTTTTTGTAACCTTAATTTAATGAAAGCAACCAAAGTCCGATAATAAAAACAACCAGCATGTAAAACATTAAATATACTATTTTATGGCTTAAGGAGTACAAATTCCTGTATACCATATACATATATAAGGTGTGTTTAAAATAAAAATTTGAATTTTTGTTACAAAAAATATTTAATTATTCGTCTACGCCAATGTTGTTGTCTACACAATTGTTCTCATTCGATATTGTGCACTGATGCCAGACCAGCATTCTTTGAATCGTCGAAACACTTTTTAAGCTCAATTTTTGGAATAGCCCTAAAGGATTTAGCTTCTTCAGTATTGTAACCATAAATCATCCTCCATATTAGGCAGACATGGCTCCTTTTAGCTTTTTCCTGTTTCAAAAATAACGATAACCTTAAAGAGACATTTCTTTACAAACTGACATAAAACTCACATTCGTCAGCTTGTAAACAACGGTCCTTGAAGGTTATGTCTATTTTTGAAAAAGGAGCCAAGAATTCACGAGCAAGCAGCGAAATGTGAGGGTTTAACAAACGAAATTTTCCATCAGCGCATTAAAAAAGTCAAATCTTAGCGTCTGCCCTCTTTATTTTTTGAACGCACCTCTTCCGAACACAGTACATTTCATTAGCACAGTGCATTTCATTTGGTTGTCTGTCTAAAGATTTACGTCGATATCTCTTATGTATGTATATAATTTATTTAATATTTCCACTGATTTACCCGTGTTTTGAAGCGGAGCCTACCCGTCCGCAGTGACATGAACAAAAGTTTCAAAACCAAAACTGCCGACCAGAAGACATAGGCACTGAATACTTCATTATCAAACGATATCAAATCTTTTGCCGCCATTTTACTTTAAATAAACTACTTTAATTTTCTTAATTTTTACTATCGGTAAAATTTACTGATCTACCGCGTTAGTCAACTGACCAACTAATTGTAGTAAGTTGACTCTGAAAAATTGGTCGTTGACTAGCTGAATCTCCATTGAGCTTTTGAAGTCATATTTATATAAGTATAAAATTATAATATACATAATAGAATTCAAGGTTACAACAGCCGTTTATGTCATAAAACCATATTTACATCTGGACGAAGTTAAAAAAATAAATTCATTTAGCAATCGAATAAGTATTTCCTTGTTTACTGTTACAAAAACGGTATCAATAAAAAATTATTATCCAAAGTATTACCTTGTATTTTGTTCCTCTTCTTATGATTTGAAGAAGTCGTGCGAAATTTTAGTTATTTTTATTTTTAAGCTCTGAACAGGGTGTATTATGTCCACGCAGGAAAAAATTTAACGACGTGATATGAATCGACCAGCCCAAAATTTGAAAGTATTTTCTCACCGAAGTGTTCATTCAATAAATAATTTCATTCAATGAATGATGCGATGGTGCCGTCTTGTTGAAACCAAATGTCGCCGAGATCACCAACTTCAATTTCAGGGATCAAACAGTTGGTTATCATGACGCGATAACTGACGCCATTAACGGTTACGTTCTCAACGGTATAATTTTTGAAAAATATAGACCGATGATTTCAGCGGCTCGACCACCAACAGACTACATGAAATTTTTTTTTTTTTTTTTTGGATGAAGCAATTTTGCTTGTTTACGTACCTTTGGGCCTCATCGCTGAACAAAATTTGGCTCGTAAACTTTGGCACTTGTTGGAACTTTTCAAGATGCGAAGAGTGAAGCGATATTTAAGATCTCGGCGTAAAATGTGCCAAGTCGTTCCACACGTAGTTGGAGCTGCTGCGAACGATATGTACGGTCTTCGTGTACCCTCTCAGCTACGTTTGCTATGTTTTCTTCACTGTGCCGATTATGGTCTATTCGGTCAATATTATCCAATAATGAATGCAGGGTCTCAATAGGGGTTATAGTGTTGCGAATATTACGCTCAGTATACCAGTATAGGTGTTGATACGTTCAGAACGCATGTTTTGAAGATATTTACTTCAATCAGTGGCAAAAGAACTTCGATAATTGGTTCAAATGCATGAAGAAGTGTATATATGTTTTATTGGAGAATTTGTTGAAAGGCAATAAACAGATTTTCGATTATTAATATTTCTTTTTTGATCAGTGACTCCGAAGTAAAAGGCAGCATTCGTATTTTTGCTAACAACACGGAATCTTTAAAGGCGGTTTTGCAAATTTAAGCCAATATCACTTCAGAAACTTATGAAAAAAAAATTTGTATACTATTTTTTTTATTATTTTGAAAGAAAATTTTTACTACAAAAATGATTGTACAAATTTCTTAACTGAATTAGTATTATTATTACAATAAACACTCGTGAGAGTGAAAATCATAGCTTAGACTACACAAAGCGTTTTCACAAGGAGGCAATCACTACCTGGAAGCCCATGTAGACTGTTGCACTCAAAGCAACGAAGAATGCTAATGCRCGACTGGGTTGTGGTACAACAACAACAGCGTAGACAATTGTGTGCACAATGCGTGCAATACCCACAGCGCGGAAGAGATTGATGGCCAGAGCTGGGATTGGGTCGATCAGCACGTAGAGGAAGCCGATGATGAAGAATGGCAAAATATTTTCCAGATCATTACGATGAGCTCTGAAGGTCAAATAATACAAAAGACGTTTATAGTATAAGATTAAGAAAGGCACTTATTTACATACCTGCGCACGCGTTCAACGTCAGGATTATCGAATTTCACTTTAAGACGTTTGTCCATCAAATCCTCGGGATTGGCGAAGGTCTGTAAGAATACAAATGTGTGTAGAATTGAGTGAATGTTGCGAAATACTTATTTAGATTTCGGTTTTGTGGACAACTAGTTTCATGTATTAACACTAATACATATTAATCCAAATTTACAGTCAAAAATATTTCAGAGGAAACAAGATAGATCGTTAAGTATGAACATATTTTATGTTAATTCCTAATCTTCAACAGCCTAACTGCAAATAACATAATCGGCATTGACGGCTAACATGTCGGTCGCTGTTAAAACACACTCTATTTTTCTGTGGGAAACGAGTATGCGAGTTGTTGAAACTTCCTCTTCTTCACCCAACAGGCTTAATTTTGTTGACGATTTCTTTGTTAATTCCTTTTTTCAATCAATATAATATATTAGGTAGTCGAAAAAAAAAAATAGATGCCCTTGCAATCATATATCTCCAGTGCTACCAATCACATTATGTCATACCATATAGTGTTGGAAAGGTTAGATTTTAAGCTTCATTTAATTAAAAAAAAATTGCATTCGGGAAGTTGGAAAAAAGTTACAGCTTGAAAATGAGTGAAAATAATGAAGAAATTCGCTATATTTTGAAATTTTTGTTTAAAATAAGTAGGAATGCCACGTAAGCCACCAATGAAATTTGTGAACTTTACGGAGACGATGTTGTCTCAATTCGTGTAGCACAACAATGGTTCGCTCGCTTCTGTTCTGGAAATTTTAATGTGAAAGGTGCACCTCGCTCCGGTCGATCTACCGTTGAAAAAGTCGACGAAATTATTGAAAAGATTGACCAGGACCGTCACATACTTTACATTTATCATCAAAATGGTTTTAGCTATTTAAAAAAGGCTGGTTACAAAAAGAATCTCGATGTATGGGTCCAATAAGAATTTTCTGTGAAAAATTTAATAGACCGAATTAACATCTGCGATTCTTTGCTGAAATGAAATGAAACCATTTCTGAAGTGAATGGTAACAGGAGACGAAAAGCGGATCAAATACGACAATGATGTGCGAAAACGATCATACCGGGGTGAAGTTTAATAAATGGTCGTAAAGCCAGGATTGATGCCTCGACAGCTTATGCTGAGTATTTGGTGGGATTTAAAAGGAATCATCCACTATGAGCTGCTCCAGCCTGGTCAAACGATTGATTCTAACACAGAACAGACAGAACTAATCAATAGAAAGGGCTTCGTCTTCCATCAGGACAACGTTTGACTACACACCTTTTTGAATAACTGGGAGATCTTGCCTGAAAGGTTTTAATGCATACACCATATAGCCATGCCTTTGCACGATCTGACTACTTCTATCGGTCAATGCTCGACTCCCTTAATGGAGTAAAGTTGGCTTCAAGAGAAGCCTGTGAAAATTAYTTGTCATTATTATTATTTGGTTAGTTATAGTTCATTATAAATATAAAATAAAATAAGTTGAAATTTGATTAGCAATGCGAAGGAACTTTATAGACTATCGATTTTAATCGAGCGAGAGTGAATTGTTGCCTACATTTAGGAGCGTTGTCGAATGATTAAACTTTTATTAAATTTACATTTCAGATGAAATCTCGATTAAAATTTTAAAGTCAAGCTAACATCGTATCTTTTTAAAGTATTTCCAGCTAGCTTTTAAAGCGGTTTGGAATATGGAAAACTCTCTCATGACAAATAATTTTCCCACATAAATAGTATTTAAATGTTTTAGCTTAACATTTAGGTTAAATATATTTTTAATTGAAACTTTTTGATATTTTGAGCAATGATAACTTACGCTTTTTTAATTTTATTTTTTTTGGTATACAATAATTAGGAATTCTAAGTGAATACCCTTTACTGTTAATTATTTGCCTTTGGCGTGCTTTATGCTGTAAAGTTGTATACAAGTATATACATACATATGTATACATATAATCATAGGTTATTGCATAGCGTGTTGTGAACGAAGCTTTTAAAGCCTACGAGTAAAAAATGAGAGAGTGTGTAAAACTGTAAATAAATTTTTTAACGGAACGCGTACAAATTCCTGCGTATCATTAATATTTGCACAGTAATTACATTTATACTTGCATTTGTTTATTGCACATATGAAAAGTCTTAATGGCTCATTAAAAAGTCTAAACGATTTATGACAAACTGCTTACCAACATTTGCTTATAGGTGAAGTCTCTACGCAAATATTACAGAAAATATTTTCAATTCGACTTTGACCTCATCGCTTTCTAACCGAGATGACGGGGCAATATTTTTCTTAAGTTCATGAATATTCATAATAAAAATTTATGTCGATTTCTGTTGTATCATACATACGTACATTTACAGAAATTAACTTGAATTTCTATACATATGTACATACCTACATATAACATAAATCGATTTACTTTGATTTACCAAAAAGCATGATTATTTTTTGCATTACTTTCACTGATTTACCTTTGTCCGGAAGCGTTGAATTGCCGTCAGCAATGACATGAACAAAAGTTTCAGAACCAAAACTGCCGACCAGAAGACATAGGCACTGAATACTTCATTATCAAACGATATCAAATCTTTTGCCGCCATTTTACTTTGACTAAACTTCTTTGATTTTCTAGAAAAATATAAATATGTTTACAACCGGTAAAATTTACTGATCTATTGCCGTAGAAATCAACTGTCCAACTAATATTAAGTTGACTCTGAAAATTTGTCGTTGACTAGCTGAATCTTCAGTGAGCTTTTAATAGCATGTTTATATATACATACATATGTGTATACATTTGTAGATTTATTTACTAGCGGCATATTTACTATCTGTTTTGCTCCACTCACTGTGAGCATAAGATAGGCAAGTTCTCAGAGTAATATTCGCCTAGTGATTGTACATGCGTACATGAATATTTTTAAGTTTTATACAATAAATATTTATGTATATTTCACAGTTTCTTATCAAAAAATCTATGAATATGTGAATGTACTAACATAAGCTTTTAGGTATAATATCTTCGATAGCAAATATCATCGAAAAGTTGTCATTCGATTATAATATTGGCGCTCTCTAGCCGAGATCCATATTCATGTTTTTAGATAAAGATTTCTGTTATATATATATGTTAATTATTATTATATTTTTATTGACTCAACCTTTGTCTTGTGGCGTTACATACCCTCAACATTGACATGAACAAGATTTTTACAACCAACACTGCCGATCAGAAGTCATAGAGACAGAACACTTCGTTATCGTAGGTTATCAAATAGTCTCGCGTAAAATATTGCGTAGCCGAAAAAGTCTTTTCGTATGTCTAATCAAATTTCACTTTTATTTTTTTTTTTTTATAATGAACTTTAATGAACCAAATTTGTACCATTTTGATCCACCACTTTCGCCATTTTTCCGCTAGGGACATTATTTCATCAGTGTAAAACTTTTCTGGTTTCTTGGCGAAAAACTGTGAGAAGTTAAGAAGTTAATTTTCACTGGCTTCTCTTGTAGCCAACTTTACTCCATTAAGGGAGTTCTGCATTGACCGAAACAAGGTGCAAGGTCAGGGTTATATGGTGGATGCATCAAAACTTCCTAGCCAAGCTCTTCCAGTTTATCCCGAGACATCAAAGACGAAGCCCTTTCTGTTGATCAGTTCTGCCCGTTTGTTCCTATAGCTTGCTTCAATTCAAATGTAGAATCAATCGTACCACCAGGCTGGAGCAGCTCATAGTGGATAATTTCTTTCCAATCCTATCAAATACTCAGCATACCCTTTCGAGGTGTCAATCATGGCTTTACGACCATTTATTAAACTTCGCCACGCTTGGACTATGATCGTTTTCGCACATTATTGTCGTATTTGATCCACCTTTCGTCTCCTGTTTCCATTAGCTTCAGAAATAGTTCGATTTCATTTCATTTCAGCAAAGAATAGCAGATGTTAATTTGGCCTATTAAATTTTTTACAGAAAATTCATGAGGTACCCTAACATCAAGCTTCTTTTTGTAGCCAGCCTTTTTTAAATGGTTGAAAACCGTTTGATGATAAATGTAAAGTTCCTTAGTGATATCATGGCTACTTATGTGACGGTCGTGGTTAATATTTTCAATAATTTCGTCGACTTTTTCAACGGTAGGTCGACCAGAGGGAGGTGCATCTTTCACATCAAAATTTCCGGAACGGAAGCGAGTAAACCATTGTTGTGCTACATGAAGTGATACAGCATCGTCTCCGTAAACTTCACAAATTTCATTGGTAGCTTACGTGGCATTCTTACATTATATAAAATTCAAGATATAGCAAATTTTTTATGATTTTCACTCATTTTTGAACTAAACTAACTAACTTTTTTTCAACTTCCCCGAATTTAATATTTTTTTGGTTAAATGAAGCCTAAAATCTCACCTTTCCCACATTACATCCGTTTCTGCTGTTCCTATAAAACCCGAATCTCAAAAATATTCAGTTTCATCGTTTTATATTTTTTTATTAATATTAAAAATACACCTCTTTCCAAAAAGTTTTGATTATATATAAACCATTGAGTTTCCTATATATTACAATCAACTACACTTATCTTCATTTTAAATAAAAAATTCTTGTTATTTGTCTAACTCTTACTTTAAGAAGAAAGCTTAAATGTCTCTCCTTCACATTGCCACGGCTCGAGCCACTTCATAAGCCATGTAGATGGTGATGAAGGCGGTAACAAGAAAAACTAAAAGTCGACTCGGTTGTCGCACTGGAACAATGGCGTAAACACAGGTGTGTAAGATACGTGAGATGCCCACGGCTCGGAACAAATTGATGGCCAAAGTAGCATTGGGATCTAGCAGCACATATAAGAGGCCAATGCTGAAAAACGGCAGAATATTTTCCAGATCATTGCGGTGCGCTCTATAGAAGTGTTAAAGCAAGTGAAAATTTCACAAACAAAACTATATTTCAAAGGTTTACCGGCGTGTTCGCTCCACATCTGGATCGTTGTACTTCACCTTGAGTCGTTTGTTGAGTATATCCTCTTCGTTGATGAAGGTCTGTGGATATATCAAGAGAATATTAGGAGCATTCAAATGAAATGAACGGAAGTCCCCTATTCGATTTTAAGAGAGTGAATGTACTTCAAAAAGGTGGGGTGAATAATCGTTGCTCTTTAGAAAGATCCCTCCACATGGCATTCTTCTTACTTAATTGATAGGTAAAGCAAGCATTATGTCATTTGGCTGTGGAATTTCTGTTCGAGGGGATCGAGTTCATCATGTTTCCTGAGAACTTGACTACACATTTCGAAAAAAGGGAAGCTCTTCACGTAACTATATCCAAATTTTTCAAATATCTCCCGCTAAAAGTCGAATAGTGACTCTGTTGGCTGTAGCTTTAGCAATTTAAGGTTACTTCGTAAATAAGTATAAACAATTTCGTTGTGAATATTTTGCTTCCAGAGGTTTAATTATACCCTGAACAGGGTATATTAAGTTTGTCACGAAGTTTGTAACATCCACAAGGAAGGGTCGGAGACCCTATAAAGTATACATATAAATGATCAGTATGTTGAGCTGAGACGATTTAGCCATGTCCGTCTGTCTGTCTGTCCGTCTATCCGTCTGTCTGCATATATACGAACTAGTCCCTCAGTTTTTAAGATATCGTTTTGAAATTTTGCAAACGTAATTTTCTCTTCAAGAAGCCGCTTATTTGTCGGGACTGCCAATATCGGACCACTATAACATATTGCTGCCATAAAAACTGAACAATCGGAATCAAGTTCATGTATGGAAAACTTTCACATTTGACGTTTTATCTTCATGAAATTTGACATGGATTACTGCTTAAGGTAATAATATAATCTCCGAAAAAAAATTTAGATCGGATTACTATAGCATATAGCTTCCATACAAACTGAACACACAATTACTAACAGAAATGCACCTATGAAGGTTATTTAGCTTCGGTGCAACTGAAGTTAACGTTTTTTCTTGTTTTTCTCTTTCGTTAGGACGTAGACGCAAGTTACTTACTTAGTCATGTTATGAACAAGATCAAAAATGTACAATTTTATCAGATTTGAAGCAGTTGTACCATAGGTTTTTCTTAGAATTATCATGTGTCCTTGGGCACCGCCTTCATTATTGCTACACTGCTACAAGGCAGCAAACGCTTAGAAAAGGGCAGCATTGGGCGGTCACAGGGCCATTGATATCAGCTACATAAAGGATGGTGACGGGGAACCATCTTAGTACTTCTTTCTTCATTGTTTATTTTGTGACAATAAGGCAAAAACTCCTTGGCTTCCATTCCTTAAAGCGCTTAAGGAAACCATCTTAGATTTGAGATAGTGTCATCATTTTAAAAATTACTATATAAGGGCACGATGGATTCAGAAGAATGGACTCTTATATTATAAAGAACTCCAGTCCTATTATCTTAACTTAAACTTACAGATCATTGCTGAAATATGCAAGCAGCTAAATCAAAGATTATGGCTAAGTATGGTTGTTTAATGGGAGCATCTTTGATGACTTCATTTAGTATTGTTTATTATTATTTCACATTTAAATTGAATAATATTAAAATTTGCTAGTGAAACCTCAAATGATTTTCTTTAGGCATATAAAAAATCCAATAAAAACATATATACTATATGTATTATATAATGTTCATATGTTTGTAGAAAGCTTTGTTGGCCTATTAATGGTTGAATACGCCGGCCGGCATTTAGAGACGGCCACCTGCTTTGATAACATATACATAAATATCATAATAAATACACCTATACATCACTTAAAGCTCACAGTCATGTATATTTCGTCGACTAATGTAATCGCAACGACGAGAGTCACGAAACGTGAGAATCGCGCAACAAGAGAGAGAAAGAAGGTGTGGAAGACAAATCAGAAACTTCTCGCAAATGGAAATGCAAATGCCAAGAAACAAATCATTAACTCTAAGTAAAAATTGTTGAGTGTTTAGAGTATTATATATAACTATATAATTGAATAATCATTGCAATAGTCATTGTGATTAGCTTGCGTACGAGCTGCAGTTGTGATAGCTTAATAAAAAAATTATTAAATGTACATTTGAAAATATTATTATAAATAATTATAGAATAAACGAGAGTAAAAGCGCTTTGATTTGAGAAAGCTTTTTTTAAATACGGTAGAGAGATAGATAGATAAAGTTTTTATTGGGTCATATATATTTAAATATATGGAATTATGCTTACAAAGAATGTGGTTCTAATATTTTTAAGCGACGAATGCACTTTATGCACATACTTCAGAAAAACAAGCGTATACTAAACACTAATAACTATTTGAATGGGACATTTGGCACAGAAAGAGTCTCACTACTTTTTGGTCATTATAAATTCCTTATCTTCTAAGAAATTTTAATGTGATTTATGAAGAAATCAACCTATTATTTGGCCATACAAATCCTGGTCTTTGATCTCGTTGGACTACTTTTTGTGATGGTACGTCAAGATAATAATCTAATCAGTCGTAAACGAAATACTGGCTGGAAAGTCTGACATGATCGGTTGACAAAAGTTAACACTTTCCAACACTACATTTCATAAAATAAAATTATTCAAATTTCGGTTATTTCGGTTTTTTACCTCTAAAAAATACCCTTTATATACGTAAATATGAATATAACTTACTACATACATATACGCACCATTGTCCTGAAACGCGTAAATCCCGTCAATAGCGACATGAATAACATTTTCAACACTAAAATTGCGGACCAGAAGAGATACGCTTTGAAAACATTGTTTTCCAGCGTGAGAAGCTCAAGTGCTAATTTTGCCATTTTTGATTTATAAATTGTACGTACAGAACAGAAAATAGAAACAATTATCTGTAAATTTTCTATATAAAAATAGAAAATAGAAACAATTATCTGTAAATTTTCTATATAATGCTGTTCGTTCAAAATAATATTATATTTAATCACACTTTTTCAACAAATCACGAATTCACTTTTGTTACGCAAAATCAACAGTTTCGTTTGACATCCGCAAATGCACTGATTGAATACTAACGATCAATTAGTTTTCCAATAGTGTTAACACAAAGTTGAGAGGAAAACTTGTTTTCATGCATTTCAGATTTCCGAAGCATTGATTGAAGCTTTGTAAATATTGCTTGTTAGGTTATGACAGTTAATCTGTGGCTACAACCAGGGATTTAACAATATACCATACGCTACAAATATTAGTTGGTTCCAAAAAACATTTTTCAACTATTATTCGTAACTAAATGTACTGTTTAAGAGCTAAATATTTCTAAAATTTGTCGGCAAAAGGTTAGAACTAAAAGGTTGTGACATGCTTTCCCTTATTATTGATTATTTGCATTAGATGTTCCCAAAATAAAGCTCTTTTATACTCCTTCAATATTGTGTTCAATTTTCATATCCAGCGAATATTCTAAGATGGAGGCTAAAGCAAGAGAAACATTTTTAAAAGCTATTCAAATTGAATATTTGATGTATTATAAACTGTCCCCAAAAAACATCGTCCAAAATCTATACCACCAAATGTCCAGAAAGAGCACACGTACCCACCTACCGCTTTTTGTAATTCATGACCTGTCCTCATATAACCTAAACTGTTACCGCTCTTATACATGTTAGCTACCCAAAGAAAGCTCTAATGAATTTTTTATTTCAATATGTAGCTTTTTGAAGATGTATAAGAGCTTTAAGCTTGCTACACTGAAAAAATAAAGTTAAATATAAACATATTGACAATTGTTTTGATTGAATTGTATTTATCACCCACAGTTGTCATAGATATGAGTAGAAAAGAGTGGCAATTGAAAAGCTTGAGAAAAAAATTCTGTTCAGTTTCGTATAATACCGTATTGTTTTCAAAAAAAGAATATGAAAAATATCTAAACGATCTCTGATATTTACAGCATAAAGTTCACGGGAGTGATGAAGTTCTTCTATTAGATAGATAGGTTTTAGAGGAGGGTACGGCTTGGGTTTGACTGATTTGTGGTCCGAAATCACATATTTTAGGGACTCTATTGATTTTAAGATTGTTTGGACATATTTTTTGAGCTTTTAGCTATGTATTATAAAGCCGGAGAAGCTGATGGTATTCAAATAGAGTAGTTTGAAAATTTTTCTGTTTGTGGGACGGTTTCGGCTATATTCGAACTGAAAACCGTAAATGAGAACTTTCATAATTTTGGTAGCTTATTTTCGGCTCAATTTCGCATTTAAGGCTAATGCCAGAGTGGCAGCGAAAAGCGATGCTATAAGATGACGGTACTTCTAGCTGCATGTGTCTTCTAATCTAAATCTCGGAAAGTTGTCAGAGTGAAAGCAAACACCAAAGCGGCTTTCGGCGACCTCAAGAGCCAAGCAAGTTTACTGTAGCTTTTTGCTTGAAAGCTGTTTGTTTTTTTTTGTGTTTGTTGAGAGTACTTAAAAAGAATTGGCCAATTCTTTTTAGGGTCTGTTGATATTAAATTAAGGATATAGTGTATAATGTATTGTCTTGTGGGACATAAAATTTATTTGGATATTGGCGCAGTTCTAAAAATAAAAATTTTAATGCTCTGTTTAGATTCCTTTGTTCTTTAATTGGATGCATTCCAAGACATGTTAACCCCATCTTTCGAAACATAGAACTATTAATCTCAAAAAGCCATGTAACAGCACGCCTCGCCTTGTCCCTTCCACGCTGACATCAACCTAAGACTTTTTATCTAGAGTTGCTGATGTCTTGCTTATGAATTTATGGCAATTATTCATACCAAAATATTTTGGTATTTAAAGCGTATCCATTTGGAGATTCTCTACTGAAAAAAAAAATGTTTATTATCATTTAAAAGAACACTCTTTGGCATTTTTTTTTTTTTTTTTTTTTTTTTTTTTTTTTTTTTTTTTTTTTTTTTTTTTTTTTTTTTTTTTTTTTTTTTTT
>NW_017537689.1:867570-875572 GCF_001853355.1 Bactrocera latifrons
AACATTCTTTGTGATTTTTTGTTTTGAAGATTATCTCTTTCAAAGATTGGCCGTGGATACGTCTCGTATGGTCCATCCGTTGAGTCCAATTTCGATGACTCGTTCGAACATTTCCAATGGTAACTGGCGAATAACATGCGTGATGTTTTGCTCCAAGGCCTGAATTGAAAGGGGATTGTCCGCATAAACTTTAGACTTTACTTATCCTCACAGGAAAAAGTCTAAATGTGTGATATCTTTTCATGATGAAATGGCAAACAAAAATAGCCTGAAAGCTTGATACGATTGAAGCGATGGTAAACCTCCAAACATCTCTTACCGAACAAGGTATAACCTCAATTTTACTGTAATAAAAGTCAATACTGAATACGCTCTTCCACTCAAACGTAGCCCTGCCCTCAATTATTTAACCCAATTTCATTTCCTTAGGTCATAATGCGCTTACACGGTCCTTAGGGCTATATTTCGAGCAAAGTACAAATTCTTGTTCATATGACCAATAACTGACTCATTACCCATTTAAGCATAAGTACATACACTCATTCTCCCACATATAGGTATACATATATTTAGTAATTATAAATGCAATAAAGTGCTATTTATGACCGTGTTCTGTTTGGAATTTTGAATCACATCATTTGTGCTGCGTAAACAAATTATGGAACCATAAATTGGCGCATTCACATGGAAGTCACATACGAGTGGCCTGGTGAGACATGTGCCTACTGTGGATTCCTAAGGTACGCACAGCCATTAGCGGCACAACAAAAGCTGGCACAAATTCTAAACAAAAACAGCTAAATAACTGTGTCATTGCGTGTGTGTGCATGTTTGTGTGTATGTATTTAAAAAATGGCATTTTAGAACAAATTAGTCTACTCAATAAGCAGTGATCACTGCAGACTAACTTTTTCGCCTAATTTCGAAATCTTTTACATTTGGAAATAATTGTTCTTAGCTACTTAATCATGAAATTATTTACTACATTAAAGTGTGGCAATCGTGATGGGAAAACAAAAATGTTTTTCTTTTGTTTGTTTTTGTGATTTTTTGTTTTGATGTTCGAATATTCTTCTTTCATATGCTTGAGACGCGCTGTCTGGCACTCATATCGCAAACCATTTTTTTTTTTTTTTTTGCTGTTTTCAAGTGCCTTCGTGTGTTCTTTTCTGCTTGCAGTAGCCCCCTAAAATGCGCTTCTTCTTCTTCTTATCGCTTTGTTTTCCCTGTAGCGCGCTTCCACTCAACCCATCAAGCTATTCCATCGAAAGCCACATGCGGCTGCCTCGATCCACTATGCACTCATATGAAAAGCGTATTTCCTTCCTAAAGTGTAATTAATTAATGCTGGTCACTATCATCATTGGACCATCATCTGCCTGCTTCTTCCATTCCATTGCCTCATTACGGCCGTTGTAAATACTAAAAATTATTGTTTTTGTTTTGCAGTCGCAGATAAATAAGTGAATGGAATGTTTCGAGCATAATTCCATACATTTCCAATTGTAATTTGCCAATCTGTCGATTATGTGTAACGCCGCATGGTATTCGGGTACTACCGATTTACAGCTACGACTCTCAACAGTTCACTTTTTACCTTGGATACGCTCGTTTCGGTTCTCTCGTCGAGTTCGATTTTTTGGCGAATGGTGTAAAAGGATATGTGAACGGCTGAGTTATTAGATTTGCTTTGACAAAAACGATTGTAGTAGCTTGCATTTCTGGTATTAAAAACCGGGCGTAGTGGCTCGAAACGAGAAAAATGTCACACAATGAACCGAAAGCTCATTTGAGTGCGATTAAATTTATGGAATTGGTAATATGTACATCTATATAAAATTAAAGTTTAATAAGTATACAAGTTTTAAAATAATAGATGTGATTTTGGAATCCCCTGTGGTGTGCTAAAATTCATTTTTTCGAGGTTCCTTTAGTATTTTAGAAACAGAAAATTTGTGGACAAAATCAAAACAAATACTAAAAGTGCTGGAATAAGTAATAACTAATGTGTATTCCAAAAGGCAACGCATTCAATATTGTAACAGTCTCCCAGCTGTGGAATGGGAATGTTGGCTTCTTGTGGTTTATTACTGGATTGATCAGCTCAGCACACGTTGGTCAACTGCAATCGCAAGGTCCTTTTGACTCGAAATTAGTTGAAAGAGGTCGCGCTTCGCAACATTTACTTTTCATATGTAGGTTCCAGGAGTTCTAAGTGAACTCTTTCGGATCGAGATTCATGCATTTAAATGGAATATTTTACCGAATGCCAGCTGTTTCAACTATTCTGAAGAAGATGAGATAGTATCATATCAAGGCAAGAAAACCTCCGATGTCATAGATTTAGGCATCCAAGGGAAATGGCACAAATATGGCGAAAGCTAATATCCAATTACAGGAGTTTTTTTTTTCGTATGACTTCACAATGTACTGAGGAATCAGCTTCGCTATACTGACGGATCAACCAATTAGTAAGTTTCCAACCGAATGCTGGTAAAAGACCTTGCAGAAAAGAACGGAAAAAGTCTGGTGGTGAGGTTTACCCTCTATATAAACAGAACGAGCCCAGATTTTTTTCATACAGTGAATATAAATTTTTCTAAACTAAAAAAAGCGCATTTTAAGTGGAGATGGACTTTTCAAAAGTTCCGAGAACGACGTTTTCGAGCCCAATTTTATTTAGTAATGATGCTCATTTCTGGCTTAATGAATATGTATGTAAACAAGCTAAATTGCCTCATTTCGACCGGAGAGCAGCCTGAAGAGATTCAAAAGCTGTCATTTCATCCAGACAAATAACGGTTTGATGTGGTATGTAAGCCGTTGGAATCATCGGTCCATATTTTTTCTATAATGATGCCGGTGAGAACGTAACCGTCAATGGTGAGGATTATCACGCCATGATAACCGACTATTTTATGCCTGAAATTGAAGTTCGTGATCTCGGCGATATTTGGTTTCAACAAGATGGCGCCATTTCTCACACATCAAATCAACCAATAGACAAATGGATTGATAGGAACTTCGGTGAGCAGATAATTTCATGTTTTGGGCGGTCGATTGGCCGTTATCCACCGTTACATGTAAAGTCTAAAATATATGCAGACAATTCCGCTTCGATTCAACTATTTTCAACTACGCAAAGTAAGGGGTATAAGATTTTCTGATGATTTGAAAATTGTTGACATAATGTGAAGAATACGCCGTGTTCTTATGCCGCTGATGAATTTAATAATTTCTCGGCGTTGAATTATAATGAAAAGCAAGAGAGAAGAAAGAACATACCTCTCATTAGAGTTAGTGATTTTGTGGTCTTCGAAATGTAAATCTATTATACTATATACTATCACTGTCAAGATACTATGATAAATCTGGATCTAAAACTGTGCTGCAAGAATTCTTCACTGAGGGTAGTCAAAAGAAAGTGTTGTACACTCATACGTATTTGTAGAACCAGGAGATTTTTTATAAAATGTGAATTATTACAACATCGACTAAGCAATACGAATTCATACCTTTTCTATACAAAAAACTGAAAACTTTTTAAATATTCTTTATTCCTTAAAACTAATTTGCTAAAGTAAAACGTTCGGAATACAAAAAATGTCAACAAATCCCACCAGTTTCTATGTCATCCCCAATTAATAAATCAAGCCAAAAGTATATTTTTTTTAACCCAAACCCAACCCTCGACTAATCCCACCAGGCGCACCTCTCGTTAATTAACGTTGAAACTTAATATGTAAAGTGAAAGCTTACATATCTACCGTTATTTATAGTTACAAACAGTGTTTATCAACAATTTTACTCATACACTAACCGAGTGACCCATTTCTTGTAGGGATTTTCCGCCGCCTGCCTGGCATTGCATTTCTACAGTTTCGACGACCGCGACATACTGACCTCATTCGTAGCGACGGGCACCTTTTCCGGCTACATAATAGTGGTTGTGGGTATTTTCGCAGGTGCGTACAAGGACATACCATATAAAGTGTCTCCAACTCGAAACAAAAAAAACAAAAACAAAAATAGCAACCACATAATTATTTTATAACTTTGTCAACAGGTGTCCTAATGCGTGCGCCCATCCACAGACGCATCGACATATTCTACAGCGTGCTCGGCTGTGGGCTGTTCATCGCCTCGGGTGTGTTCATAATCGAGGCATGGGAATTTTCATTTCGGACACGCACACGCGATTTGGCGCTCATTAAGGCATCGCTGGCCATTGTGAATGGGGTGTTGTTTGGCTTCGATGCGATTTTTACCTTTCGTGACAAATGAGAGCGTAACACAAGCAGTGGAGGGGGACAGCGATGATGCGTTTCCGGAATTGCCAGAATTTTATAGAGTTTTTTAAGTCATAAAGCTAACTTACACACACATAAAATACATTTTTAATTACAACAGTTTTTTTTTAGCTCTAGCTTGTACTCATACTAGTTTTTCTGCCATTTTTTAACTACTTTGTTGTTGTTTATTTAGATGCTTTTTGGCGGTTTTTTCATGTCAAATAAAATTAAAATTTTTGCGCCATTAAATTACATACATACCTACTTATATACTAGTACATATTTATGTATTTAATTATATTATATCTACTTTTTATTTCATCTCTGAGTCAAGAAATTCTTAATTGGCTTGTGTTATTGCTGTTGTTTAGCTTTTCACTTGGCAGACAACAGATGTTTTCTGCTTCAGTATGTACATAAATTTGGTGGAATCTTTCGGCAAAATACGCAAATGCCAGAAATTGAAGTTCTGCCGCTTCAATCAACCAAAATCCAAGTATCTTCAACTGCTAGATTTTAGGAAGGTTTATGGTAGTGTTTTGTATATTTCTAAGCATACATAATAAATACACAACAAAATACGCACCAATCTTATATGGATAAACATATATATGTATGTATGTATATACTATAGGTATATATTCAAGTGGAACTCTATAGCAGAATGTGGTCATTTCTTTTTTTTTTCTTCGTATGTATGTATATCCTCGTGATTTCATAGGTGACTTTGAATACGCAATAAAATGTTGCGCAACATATGTATATATAAAATGTTGATAATATGTTCTCTGCATGTTCTTGGCAAATTGTCCCCAATTCGAAATGCGAAGTGAATCACAGCTTTTATTTGATCCATCCAATTAAAAAGAGGTCTTACTTTATTTTTGATACCATATTGAATATCTTTCAAAGCTGAAAAATTAGTATCCCTTCAAAATCTTCTTCGAATTCGCTGTACTATTCACCGCGTGTATTCATTGTACTTTCTTCTACACCATATAAATAAGGATTTCGATTTCAGATTTGCTATGAATAAACAGCACGGCTTTGCTAGAAAAAAATAGAAAAACCTTGGAGTTATGACCGCTATAATGAGTCATCGTATCTGGAGTCCTATCCTTTAGAGCAGAGTACACCACTTGTTCAAGTAATTTACCAAAAACCGATGTAATGGAAATGATATGACTTCGAAATCTTTCTAATCTAAGAATGCATGGTCAGTAAGAATCCGCTGATGGAGGTTTTCAATGAAGTGAAAGTTTTACGTATCTTGAAGTGGAGTAAACTTCAACAGCTCTTACACAATAGGTATTACTTTATGGAAATTATGTAGAATACTTATAGTAGGCGAAGATTTTTGGTTCACTCATTTTGTGAATTGTACGGAGAATCATACACTCTCTGAATCTGCAGAAGCTTTAGTAATTTAGACAAAAATGCGTCCGCTATGACTTCGTCTTCGCAACGTATACTATAATCTATCACTTAAATGATTTTAATGTGACGGGATAGATTAGTGATAAATACAACAGCACAGCGTATGGCTCAATAAAACTGTACCAGATTTCTTCTACTGGGCTAGAGTTCTCTTTCTTGCCAGCTCATCAGCATTACATATACTCCACCAACCTTTTCCTCAAACTTTGAATTATACGAAAAGAAATCCACTGCCCCTCTATTCCAATGCCTTTTACCCACCCACAACTTCCTCATAGGTATGTGGGCAAAGAAAAAGCCTCCACAGTTTGATTTGTTTACTTCATGATGCAAAAGTGCGCAGATTTCCGAATGTCCAGACATACTATGTACTCATTTGGAAACCCAGAATCTCTGACTCTGCCTTTTGCCTATGGCTTCTATATAGCACGTCTCGTAGTCAACAAGATGAAACCTTGAAATTTATTTGTATTTTGGTAATGTTAGGATCATTTAAGACCTTTAAAATTTTATGTGAACACTTACGGAAGCGTAGTCCGCCGTCTGATCTCGCTACTGTTTGGATTCTTTTATTTCAGAAATTAAAATTCTATATAAAAGTGGATCTCTCTCCTATTTTCTTGTTTTTGATAACGCTCATTTTAAGCTCCTGGATGTCAGTAAAGTTTCGCGCGTATAATTTTTATAGGTCAACCCGCTAAAGCAACTTGTTGTCGTGTCTGACACTCAAAAAGAGTTTATAACAATTGTTTGAGAGAGCTACAAAGCAACATATTCCTGTGATAGCAACAACACGATTCAATGTCAACAATGCAAGTAGACAGCCGACGAAATGAAATGACGAAACCGGCGAAGCGCGTTGCTCCACCAAGCAGTCAGCCGAACCCCAAACGAAGCGATGCTAAATTGGTGGCGCAGACGAAACTAACAATCAGTACGAATTGAACGCTCGCGAAAGCAACGCGCTTGTTGTGAACAAATTGAATTTGTTTAAAAATAAAAAAAAATAAATCAAATAAGCTGCTGTGGAAACAAGTGTTTCTGCTTGTGCGAAATACACATATAAGGAATAAGAAAGTCATTTCAAAACAGAAAATAAAAATGGAGTTCAACAATCGTCTTTTGCTGAAAATCATTGAGCTGGTAAATTCACAACGCATCTGTTTTCATTATTAAATATTGCCGAAATATTCCGGCGCAATTTATGGACTTGATGATGACAATTGAATAATTGAAATAAAGCGCTAAAATTCGATTGCATGTTGGCATTCAAATTAAATTGTTGAAAGAAAAGAAAAATATTTTTATGTTTAAGGAAAACAAAAAAAAAATTAATTGATTAATTGGACAAGTATTTTAATTATTTAACTTTTGTGTTTAAAATTTTGTTGTTTCAAGTTTTGAATTTAGTATATTTTTTTTATCGAAAAACAAATGAATTAGATATTATTTTTAAAAGTGGTTTTAAGTGCAATTTTAATATCGTTTTCATAATATAATAATTTTTTTTTGTAAAACCGAATAAAAAAGTAACTTTTTGTAATTTTTTTTTTGTTATTCCACATTTTAAACTATAAAGAAATAATTTTTTCTAAAATTGTGTTGTCATAGTGTTCTCAAAACTTCTTATATATTATTATGCTTTTATGGTGAAAATCGTCTACTTTGGCACATTTTCTGAAACATTCAACACATTACAATAAGTGTAAAATAAATATTGTGTAAGTCAAAAATTATCAAAAAATTTTAAGTACAAAAATGCAGATTGTTAGCTACATCTTGAGATCTGAGTCTCATTTACTATTATATAATTTTATGTTTCTATTTTGGTGTTCTAGAAATACGCTTTATGAGCATGTTCTCAGCTTCGCTATTTCTGCACGTTGTAACAATTTGAACGCTGAGGTTATCTTTTCAAGTAAGGAGGCCCTGCAAGGGTTCAAAGAAGTCCTTATAAGAGCTTATGGTCTCTCGTCGATTTTTTGCCTGCTTCTCGTGGGTAATTTAACCTTCATGCAACCTCGGTGAGGTTGTGGATGCTTTAGAGTAAGCATCTGTACACCTTTTCGCCGGAGGTTTAATGGACGTATGAGGCTTTTTGAGCCAAGAATTCTTCTTCTGTAATTCTGAGTTTGGCCCTGTATACATATTATATTACTATGAGCAGCTAAGCTACTTACTAGAATGGGCCCTCCGTCATCTGTAACCCCAGCAGTAAATAAATAAAAAAAGTAGTGCATAAAATAAAATAAATAAAATAAAAAATAAAATAA
>NW_017537689.1:875908-877066 GCF_001853355.1 Bactrocera latifrons
ATTAACAGTAAAAAAAATTGATCTAATTAAAGTGTAAAATATAAAATAAAAAAAAAGAAATATATTTTTATCAGCTAAAATTATTTAAAATTTAGTTTTAATAACACTGAGCTATTCCAATATACGTATTTTTTATATTTCTCTACTTAATAATGCAAAAAACACAGAGGGTAATGGTATTGGTCATACATACATATATAAGTATATACCATTATATCTGATTTATATGTATGTTTATGATGAATATAAATATAGTTTTTTGTTTTCGAAATTAGCTGCTTGAAGCATATTTTGTTATCATTTCATATGTCACATTTCAATTTGCTTTTAAATGCATTATTATAATTTTTTCCACCACAAAATTGTCATTTGAAGTTTTTTGCACACACATATATATAGCTCTACATTTACTTATGAATATCTTGTTATATTGCTTTATTATACTCCAATACATTGTTGGAGGACAATGTACAGTAATACACACCACCGGTTGCTCTCTAATTCTACTTTTACCCGCCACACAAGTTTAGAATCTACACCACTTTATATATGGCATACTTACATACATACGCACATTTCCTTGATGTCTACCCTAAAATCAATACCACGAAAATATCACATGATTTTGTTGTCCTGTATTTATACGCTGCGCCACTAAAATTCATCATCGCAATTACTGGGGTTATTGTTGTTTTTGCAACCAGCTTTAATGCTATTGTCGTAAATATTTTCTGGTTATCCTTGAAGTAAAATTTCATGATTTTTTTATTTCACATAAGCACACATACCTTTCAGCTGGGAAGTAGCATAAAAAGGTTGCGCAACATGTTTATAAGCATTTGGCGTACTTTTATTTGTGTGTTGTGACATCACTGCTAGATCTTGTGTCGAGAATACAATGTCCGTCATTTTATTATGGCGCGTAAACGCAAGACAAGCCCATAATGTTTAACGCGCACAAAGAGTAGTATAAAAGCCAAACAACAATGAAGTCAATTGGAACAATTTAATTACGCCTGCCTGGTCACACAACTATTCTTAACTATTTTTAGGCGGTGCGCTAATCTAAGCTTCAACATAATGTCTGTGATCTAGCTTTGCTGAAAATGTGCTTAAATTCTTTTTGCTTCATTATTTTTGTTTAAAATTTTTTTTTTA
>NW_017537689.1:877243-885524 GCF_001853355.1 Bactrocera latifrons
GCTGGCTGTCACTTGTTTTTATAATTATTATTTTTTTATTTCTCTCATTCCTTTATTTATTATGTTGTTAAATGAAGGTAACTGTTGTTTTTTGTTTAGTTTTACCAAATTATGCGTGAGCTACTTCTCTTATTCTTCGTTGTATTTTCTAACCTCTTTGCTTTAATTGAAATTTCGTTCTCGCACTTTGTCTGCACATGCGTAATTCATTAACTTCGTCTTTGCATTTAAACATTTTTGTATGTAGCGTGTGAACGTATAAGGCTTCTTCAATTTATGGACACATACCAAATCGGTTGGTTTGGCGTACCTAACAACAACTACAGTTGTTTTGTTATTCATGCCGCAATGCAAAAATTCAAAATAGTCGTCGCGTATACTTTCGGTGGTAACTTTTGCTTTCGGGAAGGCTTAGCTACGCATATAGAGTTTCGCATTATATTTCGGCAGTTTGCTTTAATGTCTCTAACAATCAGATTCACATCATTAAATATATGTATGTATGAACCAGTATATACACAGATACATCTATTGTTGTTTGCTTTTGTTGAGGCGGTCTCAAAAGCAGTTGGATTTATATATAAATACATACGTATGGAGTTGTTATTTTTTCAAACCCTGTTTTGTTTCCGAAGTGATGTCATTTTGGTATTTTTTGGCACTTTTTCGGCACTTTTAGTTACATACAAGACTCTTGTGTTTATGTATAATAAGCAAAATGTACAACAATAAGAATTAAATGCTATATTAAAATAAATTCACCTTAATTATGGCTTACAAGTAACCCTGGATCATTATTAAGCTATAAGAGAACTTAAAAGTGTTTTATTTTCATAAAAAATCTTTTTGATGACTTTTGTGGATTATTCTTAGTTTGATGAATTTCTGCTTCGTCAGAAATATAAATTTAATTTAGTTTTTGATTAATCATTTTAGACATGTGATTTTTAAAGAAACAATATTTTTTCGAAGTTGGTATTTTTGACCCTCTGTTATTTGATTTATAATCAATTTGGTTTATCGTTTCAAGAAGAACAGACTTATCCCAGAACAACTTTTGCAAATTGAGTATCAAAATCATTTACGATCATTAGAAAACTTTATTGAATGATGAAGCCACGGGTTTGGTAGGTTAATAACTAAAATTGTCCCATTTGGTGTGAGGATATTTCTTCAAAAATTAACCGTATAAGGTTCATGTGTTTGGTTCCAACAAGACGGCTCTCCATGCCATAAATGATTGAGGAATGCACCGCGACCTGAGGTCTATTGTGCCATACAGCCAACGAAACAATCTATTCAATGAAAAAGTCTCATGTCGAGGGGCTGTGGTATGACTGCGATTTAACGCCGCTGAACTTTTTCATGTAGGCTCATGTGTAGTCTTATCTATGCAGCGCGTTATTGCTGAAATACAGCCATTGTGACGAAGAGTGGTCGAAAATTGTGTCTCTCGACTGGAATTTATTCAATCCAGCGTTCATTTTCGCGAACTCATTTTTACAACTTAAGCATAATGGCAGATAAGAGTTCGTTATAATTAAGCCAACTTTTTGACCATTCTTTTTTTTTTGTGAGTGAGGGGATGAAAATTGCCTTCCACATCAGCAGAGCTAGCTCACAGCAACAGTATGTACCACTTGCAGGTCACTAAAAACTCATCTTCTAAGAAAGCGTCGACCACCTTAGAAACGCGTTTGGATTAGTTCAGAGTGGTGTCATTTTGCTCATTGAGAGATTTACTTCCGCGCAACTGCATCCTGGTCCCGCTTTTTTTCGGCGTAGCGAAATTGCTGCGTATTTCTGGAAAATTCACCAGTTTTATTCGCTCTCCAGCATGACGCTGATTAAATTGTCTTCTAAGCCGTTGAGTTCCCGTTGCCATCGCACACATTTAAAGAATTTGTGTTCTGTCATTGTGTAGGCATGACGGTAGTGTACGTAGGTAGGTGTCCGGTTAGCAGCTGTGTTTTGTAGAAGCCGATCAACTGCCGTGACTCTCATTCTCCCATCATCGTGTCTTTCTTTTTTCGGCCAATTGCGCTCTATTTACAATCTTTCCAATGTTCATTTTTTGAAATTTGTTTTAAATAAATAATATCATTAATTATGATATGAAAAAAGATATCAAGTATTTCAGATCAATCGCTTTCTTCGAGTTCTTTCGATGATGAATTCTTAAAATATATCAAGATGTCTCAGCTGTTGGCTTTTTTGTTTAGAACGACTGATAAAATAACCAAGTTTGATATTAAAATTCAAAGTACTTGAAATCCAACTTTGCAAGGACTCAACATTACAGAAATATTCAAACCAAGGTACTACAAATGTCTGCAAAAAATATTTAAAATGATGACAATAATAATAAAAATCGCAGCTACTATTATTTTAAAGCCCGAGTGATTACAAATAATCTCTGCTCTATAAAAAATAAATGTGGTTTACTTTATGGGTCATTTGTACAACACTCTGGTGTTTAATTAAATAATGCAAAGCTTTATTTTTATTATTCCAAAATAAAGTAATTTGCCTTTTGCACAAAAAATAATTTTGAATTGTTTACTTTGTTTTGCCGTCTGTCCTATGATGTCATGCTGCCAAATATCACACATACGCGCACATATAAACATATATATTTTTCGCAAAAAACCACAATATATATAGGTGTATATATAGCAAATAAATAATTGATAAAGCGTTTTTTGTGCCCATTTTAGTCTCGTTTCTTTGTACTCCCAAGTTAAACACTCTCGAGTTCTGAGCCCGAATTAAGCATTATTTATTTGAGTACAGCTTAATTTTAACTTGTGCTTTTAATATGAATTTTAATCAAATTTAATTGAGATAGATTAGTTAGGTTGTATGACATAGGTAAAAAAAAGTTTGAGTTAGAAGAAATATAATTTTAAATTATATCAATCAAATAGATACTTTTATATAATATTTAAGTATTTATTATNCATAGGTAAAAAAAAGTTTGAGTTAGAAGAAATATAATTTTAAATTATATCAATCAAATAGATACTTTTATATAATATTTAAGTATTTATTATAAACATCATTTGTATTTAACATRATCAATAAAATATAAATATATTCTCGGGCATTTAAATAAATATGTTTTAGATTAAAAGAACAAATGACTGTTCATTTTGTAAAAATTATTAGTAAAATAATGCAATCTCAATTAAAACAACAACTTAAAGCAATTTAGACCGATTAATGAATGAATTATTCGTTAATTATTTACTTACTACAGCATTTATTTACCGTTACTCAGTGGGTGGCATTATTAACAAGCACAGACTCACTAGTGAATAAATTTGTCTATGAATCAGTGCATCTGGTGAACGCCTTAAATAAATGTATAGCCAATTTTATGTGGCAATAAAAATTATGTATAACGTAAACTCATAATTCAAAGGCGAAGCGACAAGCTATAAAGCTTCTGTAGCAAAGCAAAATGAGAGAAAACTACTAAATTTTTAGATATTTAGCGGAAAATGAATGAATGTACTGTTAGTATATATTTTCGAATATTTTTAAGGTAAACATTTTACATCTAAAAAAGAAATTTTAAATCATAAACTCGAGTTTAAGGTTTAATGTATTTAAAGTGGTTTTTAAGAAACCATGAGTTTGAATTTTTTTTTTTTTGAAATTCTATAAGAAATTTCATATCGAAACATTACTTCGAGTCATAAATTCGAGTTTAAGATTTAGGGTACTTAGAGTGGAGTTTAAGAAGCCCTGAGTGTAAGTGTAAATATTTTTGATATTTTCTCAAATTTAAGAAAAAACTACATTCAAAAGAAAACTGTTAAAACAGACACTCGAGTTAAAAGGATCGTGTACTCAATGCGGTATATAAATTTATATTTTTTTGTGGTCGATAAATCATTAAAAGCAAAAGTGTGAAGTTAAAAAGATGTGTTTAAGACGAGTTAAAACATTTTTTCTGTTCTAACTAAAACATTTAACCAAAATATTGGCAGATCAGTGTTTTACCACCATAAACTCCGAAAAGAAATGTTAGTTAAGATGAATGAAAATATATTGTAAACTAATTTTTTTCTATTGTAAACTGCGTATTTGTACTTAGTGTTTAATACGGAGAAGAGTGTGCTAAAATTTTGTCCTCAGTTTTTTTTCTATAAATTTTTCTCATTTTTCCTCCATTTTTCTATAAATTTTGAGTTTAATTACTCAAAAACCATAAACTTATATGCAATAGAAATTCAATTATTGCCACATTTGCGATCATGCTGACTATATATGGATTGAAAATTTTCTGATCAAGTCGGCGTATGAGTAAGCTACGCGTACGTTTTGAAAGTCAGCCGTAAATTTGTAATATATCTTGCTGATAACTTACTTCATTCGCCAAGAATTTCCATACTTATATCAGCATCCATAAAAAACACTTGCTCAGAATTCCCTTTATTACTTCACAAGCATATAAATGTTATATATAGTTAGAAGTGTCGGTACATATTTTCATATATGCATATAATTAATTCTTATATAAATATTTAATTTAAATCAAGTGTGGCTAATATGTATATATATATCTAAATAAATTCCTAACCGCATTTTATTTACTTATTCGTTGATAAATAATTATATACGCACATATGTACAGTGGTATAAACAGTGGAATGGACCAAAAAAACGAATATTGTTTTTCACTTAAATAGATTCTTTGCTGAATCTATGAATGTCTCTCCAAGTAAGGGTCCTTAATTGTAACGGGAAGGTCATTCGACTTATTGTTTTCTATTTTTTTTGTCTTATTATCAGATAGAAAAATTCTAATCTGGTTTCCAACTACTTCCAAAAAATATCTTATTTTCTTTTTATGTAAGAAATTTAACTCTTACCAAAAAGATATCGAAAGATGTTTTCGTACAAATAATCGTTTAGCAGATATTAACGTTTGAAATTTGATTATTTTAAAGCAAATTTTTTTTCGTCTGTATTTATGAAACAAACAGCTTTTTAAATTGCTAAACTCAAAGTTTTATAGAAAATTTACTGCGCTACAAAAATATATGCGAAGGCGAAGGACGGTTATAGTTAAAAGGTGCAATTTTCTTAGAACTGTTTAGGAACTTTCTTTTTTTCAAAGTACAAGCGAAAAAAAAATATATTTTTTTTTTTGACCCACCCTAATATACGTATATCAAATTTATAGGCTCCGCGCATATAATGACATCATTCGTTTATCACCCGATTAAAGAAAGAAGTAAAAAAAACGCTATTTGCTCACTAGGTCATAAACAAGCTATATCAATAAGAAATAAAGCGCCTTTCCAGCTTTCAAAATGCAAATTATTGATAATAACAATGCACAAGAAATACAATAAACGTTTGATTACTCACTAGTAGAGCTTTCTTATGCATGAAAATGTGTGGGTGTGCTATAGAGACATTCAAGATCACAATTAGCTGACCGATTTAGAGAGAACATGTGTATACGTATATTTATATGTAGCTATATATTCATATGTAGGTATGTATATTTAGAAACTATATATTCTCTTTGAGACGTTTAGCTTTATATGTACATACATATTTACCTTCAACTATATTGTATACATACGCTTGCGTATAGTACAAGTGCAGCTGAATTTTTATTACAAATTCTTTTTCAATTTCACATTCGCTTTTAATATGTGTTCTATGATGTCATGCCCATTAAATGGGTTGCAAAAACTATACATATATGTATAAGTAAATTTTTTTATTTGAGTAAATTATGTTTCTATGTTTTGAGAGTCAATATATGAACACATGGTAGTTTTTATGTATATAACATTCATAAGATATGTATATATGGCATATAAATATATAGTATATAATCTTTTGTTGAATGCCTATAATTCTACAAAAATATTTTTTTTTTGGCTTAGGAAACTTGAAATTAATCAACTTGGTCTTAATTATTTTTTAAAAACCTGATATTAATTTATCAAAACAAATTAGCGCCATTTTTTTGGTAGCATTTGGGTTGCGCTGGCTATTTTGTTGTTCTTGTTGTTTTTTATTTGGTTTTGTTTTGGTTTGAGTAAGTTTCGCTGCTTATTCCATATTTTTTTGCGATAAAAAATAGCAAGTCGGTGTTCATAACTTTCAAACTTCTAATTTATTCTTCAAAATCTATGTCGTTCCCCTCAAAATAATTCTCTGTGACCCCATTACAGTTGTGCCAACGTTTTTCTCAATCCTAGAAACAGTGGTTAAAGTCAATGTCCGGAATAGCCTTCAATGCGATTAACGTTTAATGTATGCAATTATCTCAAAACGGTTTCTCTGGAGCGGCCATTCGAGTTTGCTGAATACCCATACATGGAGCTAAATCGGGAGAGTACGGTGGTTACAGCACGATATTGGTTGAAGATTTGGCAACAAAGTCATCGTGATGCAAAACCAAGATTTGTCAATCCATAACTCCGGCCTCCTTTTACGAAGAGGCTCCCCTTTACCACGGTATTCGACCGATTGATCGTCTGTTTCATCGCCAGTAATAATACATATGTTTGTTTTTTCGTCAACACGTTCTTAACCCTCTTTGAATAATGTTTACCAATCAAAAACACTTGCTCGTGACAAACAATTATCACTGAGTGCCTTTTTTAACATTCTGAACGTTTCGTTGCTGAATAATGTTCATATTTCAGCTAAAATTTCATTTGCTTGGTCATTGACACATTTTTGGTTCCAAATTTTATAGATACTGTTGACCGATGGAAATACCCAACAAAACTCCCAGTTGTGTAAACCCTAACACTTTGTAGCCTTGCTTAGTTTCTCACTATATTTAGTTTTATCTTGAGATAACTTTTTATCGAATCTTGGCATCGAGGCACATACTTAGATAGTATAGAAACAAATTATGTACATTCAATGGACTTTCCCAATAATAACAATTGGCGTCTTAAACTGTCAACAGCACTACTTAGTAGGTGACATGTCTAAACCCTCAGTTAATTACACCGTAGCTGTTAATTAATTGTGCGCATGTACATACATATATAGTACTTATAGATATACATATAATATGTACATATACTTGGGTGTCATAAGCAAATTAAGGGCGCCTAGACCACTTGCTGCTTACCGTACTACTTCAAGTTTCAAGTGCAATCGAAAAAATTTAATACAGATTGATTATGTATAAGTATTTTTATTAAACATTAGCATAATTTAATATGGAAATCTAAGATATTTTCTTTATATTAAAATACTCGAATAAAGCATTTAAGCGCTAAATATACAGCGATAACGCTCGCCAATGGTTTGCCGCGATAACGGTTAAGTCGTAAACACCGACAATTAATCATCTCAAGCTGATTATTTATTTATACCAATCTATATATTTTTGTATTCTTCCATTACTTTAAATGTATTGAAGTCGTTTATAATAATAATTAAGTCTTGTGGAAATAAGGGGAGAACACTTGCGCTGCCAATATGAGTTAGCAAAGTCGCTCGAAGTTACTCACAATCAATGAAGCCAACTAAGAGCAATTTAAATATTTGTATTTGTAATAGCAAGTGTTTGTTGTTGGATCTTGATAATAAATTGTCTACTATAGCTTGTTGAGAATTAGAAGGAATTATGGAAATATAATCCTTTGGAACCATGTGAGTCACTGAGCTTGTTTTCGTTTCGACTGTTTGTTCGTAAGAGGAAAAAATGTAAAGAGAAATCTTCCGCTAAAAGGCGCCACGATTTTAACCGAAATTTTAATTGATAGGGGAGTTTAGTAATAAATACTTGGAAGCAACTGCTGAAGACCGGCTTTGCTTCTAGCCATCTGGGTATGAGATATCAGCCTTAGAATTTAGAGAGACTTGACTCTCTGTCAAGAAGCTTGTTCATCTTCATCAGTCGAAGACACGATCAGTCGGAGTTAGGTGGTTCTGATGGGTGATTTCTGTTATCTTTGCCAAGAATTAGGCTCAAAATGCTACACGTATTTAGTAACTCTATATTTATTCACTTATGTAACTGTATATTTTAAATGGTACTGATTTAAGAACAATTTTGTGCTTTGCACTGAACACTTTATTTATTTGCATAAAATCGTTGCCTACAATAAGGCGCTTTGGACAAAAAATATCGGGTGATTTTTTAAGAGCTTGATAACTTTTTTAAAAAAAAAAACGCATAAAATTTGCAAAATCTCATCGGTTCTTTATTTGAAACGTTAGATTGGTTCATGACATTTACTTTTTGAAGATAATTTCATTTAAATGTTGACCGCGGCTGCGTCTT
>NW_017537689.1:885544-903536 GCF_001853355.1 Bactrocera latifrons
ATACTGAGCATCTTTCTCTTTGACACCATGTCTGATATCCCACGTGATCTGTCAAATACTAATGCATGAAAATCCTAACCTCAAAAAAATCACCCGATATATATATTACTCTTTCTTATTCCAGTTCTGTTTCGAATTAAATTCTTGAAAACTATTGTTTTTGTTGTAGCAGAAAACTGTGGAGATGAAACTCCTTGGTGGAATCAAACGGTTTATGCGCTCAATGTAAAGGGCCCAGTCCGAGTCAAATTTGATCACTTACGCGCACATTCATATAACGAAGATAATTTTCTGCAACAAGCTATCCATATATCTACTAGATAAAACTCGCATAAAATTCACATAACAACTGTGTTAAAAAAAAAATACGCGCTGTCGCGAAATTCCTAAATTACCACTAATAGCCCATTAGTGTCCACTTAAATGCTACTTAAATTAATTGATTTATGACAGCAACTGTCAGTCAATAAAAATGATAGCAAGTTGACAACTACGCACCCATTTCAAGGGAATATGACGTGCTAGCTTAGTGAAGACGCCACATATTAAGACAGTTTATATCAATATTTAACGAGAATATAAAGTGATAAAATAAAACCATCATTTTATCAACAGTTATGTGCCGTTAATATTTGCAACATCCTCTTTATCTATATTATCTTTGTCCCATTTTTATCACGAATCACTATGTAAATATTATAGGTTTATATACTTATCCGTCAATATTTGCTGAGCAACAGATAAATTGTGGCAGCACTTCAATAATATCGAAATTGTGTTGAACAATTGCTGGAAATTACAACGAAATTTACTTTATTCAGTAGTGTTCGCAAACGTCATTATAATATATATCTGCAATATTGACTATAAGCGTACTTAGAGTAATTTGCAGAAAATGCAAAACAATGACAGAAGGATGTTGACCCATCACTTGAAGAGTGGAAATAACGTATTGAATGCTATAAACATTCGAAAAGAGAAGAATTAGCAGTATGCAGAGGTAATAAAGCAGTGATTATGGAACAATAATTCTGTATTTAAGTTTTCCGTCTCCGAAAGTTCCATGGTTTTTATGGATGTTTAACTTGCGCCTCGAGTTGTTAAATATGTTTGAAAATACTTGTATTGGAATGTTATGGGGTAAAGTTGAGGTCTCGGTCATAGGTAGCGCACTTCTCTTTCAAAGTTTAAGTCCAATGCCTTCACAAAAATTCAAAGACGTTATTGGTTAGATTTTTAAAACATTTGACAGTCGCACGACAGGGTCTTTCAAAACAATTTTGTCTATATTATGAGAATCACTTATGGGGTTACATAAGTTTCCTCGGGTAAAAAAAAGCTTTTCTAAAAAATTTTTTTCTCATAGAATTAAATATATTATTAGAATTTTTAATTGTTACAAATATACACTATTAACAAAGAAATTGTGAAATTTTCGGAAAAAAATATAATCCCTCAGAAAAAAGGTGCTTTAGTTAAAACTTTAACTCATGACTTGAACAAAGGAAAAAAAAACTAAAATTTGGATTTTTATCAGATATTTTTACAAAAAATTAATTTCATGGAAATTTTCTTTCATATAGTTGTAATGGAGAAAAAAATCTTTCGTTCAAGTTTTTAAAAATTGTATCTCAAAGACCTGTGTAAAATTTCATGAAAGTCGGTTGATTAGTTCTCGAGAAATTTTGCTAACCGACTACAAACACACAGTTTTGAGAAAAACGCATTTGAAGATAGCGCACTTAGCCTAGTTGATCTTGAGCGCACAAGTTCTCAAGGCTGTAGCCCCGAAACTATTACTCGAACCAATTTGAAATTTTAGAACAAAATTCTAGAGATGTTGATGATTTAATAACATAATCAAAAATCCATTTTTTGAACCGTACGCCCATTTATCTCCTCATTCAGCCTACGGTCATTACTTTCATAAGAGTACCAAATCACGTCAAGATAAGCTCTATATGATTAAAACATTAAACGTGATTGTATACAGAATTATGAATATATTTCATAGCACTTTTAAATACTCAGTTAATAATAGTAGATGATATAGAGCGTTGGGGATCTGGATACATCAAATAGAGCTTTCGGGCTTAAAAAACCCATTGTTTTATAATCTTATAAGTCTCGCTTTCGAGGTATCTCTGCTATAAATTGTAGCTTATGTTAGCTATTTTTATACGAAAGATCCCTCTGCCCTCCTTTTTACACTAAATTTTACTTAAAACATTTAAATTCCGACTTGACTCATAGCTTTTATTTTATCTTTTGCTGTAATACTAACCATTCTAACAGATTGTGATTCGAATTTTAATGACAATTTTATTATGTAAATGTTGCATTTGAAATAATAAATATTCATAACTTTTCACCCTGTCTCTCCAAAATTTTGTCAAGCAAAAAATTTGTCTCTGGCGAAAGAGAAATTAAAACCAATTTTCGTCAGGCGAATATTTGCATGGTGACTTTATATTTATGTATGTATATATACATATATTAGGGTGCTTCAAAAATAAATTTTGAATTTTTTTTCAACTCTTACCCCCTCAAGTGTTAGTGATTGGCAATCATAAAATCCTCCCTCGAGCCATGCGCTGTAGCTTAACTCTAAGGGGTCATCACATGGAATTTTCGTTTTTTCCATTCAAACTAAAATTTCACCAACTAATTATCGTTTCTCAGAAATAACCATCACATATTCAGAAAGTTTATTTTTCAAACTTTAAAAATTTCTGCGACAAAATTTGATTATCTCAATTAGGCGATTAAACATACATAGTTATTTAAAGTTTGGAATTTTCTCAATAAAAATATAAAAAGTTTCTGAGAATAATAATTTTGACGCGTCAATTTTTGAAGTTTTCTGTGACCTCAAATTAAATTTTTTCCTTTTCTGGTTTGTGATTCTTTTGGAAAGATAGGGAAAAGTACAGCAGCATTTTTTAGTTTTATTGCGGGCAGCAAATAATTTGCATTACAAAAATTGGTTCAAATTGCATGAAGCCAAGCATAAAATGAAAAAAGGCGCAAATGTTATCATTGCTGAAATTTTACGCTTCAATGACTCACTAATTTGCATTTTGATTGATCGCTGACAATGCCGCAGGGAAGCTACGTACTTAACGTACGTAAGTGTTGGCATGAAATCAAACGTTGACTGCAATCGTCTGATGTAATGCTAACGCGAAAGCGTTGTAACTTTAATTAGATAACAGCAAAAACAATGTGACATTAAGTGTAATTTGAACACTTTAAATAATCGGAGATCCAAATCGATTTTGTTTATACATATATAGTAGGTACATACTAATAAAGGGTAACCCATTTAGAGGTTACCAACTTTCTTTTTTTGTATAAAAATTTATTATATAAAACACAGAAACTTCAAATTTAATGGGGAATGCTTATTATCATTCGAAAGAACATTCTTTGGCATGTATTTTTTGAAGATTATCTCTTTCAAATATTGGCCGCGGATACGTCTCATATGGTACATCCGTTGAGTCCAATTTTCGATGACTGGTAACTGGTGCATTCATGATCTTTTGCTCCTAACCCTGAATCGGAGCAGAATTGTCCGGCCACCAATAATGATAAATTTGATGAATGTTGGGTCCTTAGCAACGTTCCCTAGCATGGCTCTTTGGGGCTTTACTTTGACTTTGCAAACGATTTAGGTATTTTGGTAGCATTAACGCGTTTGATACCCAAAACTTTAACTTAAATTCCTAGAGTCAAACCCTTAGACTATGCTATCTTTTCATTAGGAACACGGTCAGCACGATATTCATGTTTACTGTACCACATTATGTAACTTTGCGCAGTTAGACCTCATTCAGTGTGAACTCACTTTTCTTATGAATCACTAAATTACGTATCTTCATTTATATATACATATCTATGTATGTGCAATTTATATTAGCATATGAACTTGAATAAATATGTTCACACACTTGAATTTTAATTATTTATGCAATAATAATAAATAAATTTCAAGTTCGAAATAAATGTGTGCATTCGAAAAATCGCTACGGAGTAATATCGTAGGAATATAAAAAAAAATGTTTTCATTTTATGGGACTGCGAAAGACTGTTTTCATACGTACTTAAAAAATATGTGTGTGGAATTTTATTTATTTATTTATTTATTTTTTATTTGTTTAAATAATTTATAATGTAACAGTATTGAATTTCAATCGCAAATCACGTTTTCCAAATGTTTTGTTATCGTTTGGGGTTTCTATTGTTTTTATTTGTTTTTTATTGTACATATGTATAAAGCGGTTATTATGAGACACTGGTTTTATAATTAATTTATAATTGATTAAGGGCCAAATATAATTTACACACACAACTACTGATACAATTTTGGAGCATTTTGATTGAATCGGATTTAATTTAATCTCCATATTGAGTTGGTATAACGAAAAGTTAGTCTAATATTATTAAATGCGTAAATTCGACACATTTTAGCGCCGGTCTCTTTAGCTAATGGAAATAAAGTGGAAAGAATTTTTTCCAATGACAACTGGAGTGTGATCATAGATTTGGGTCTGGTGCCTGCTATTGAGTTAACTTCGCAATATATGTATATGATACTTTCCAATTAGTTACTGAGTGTTTATTATCGTCAGGTTCTCAAAGTTTCGGATATAGCGCCACCTACCAAAGTAGTTTTGTACAGGCATTTGTTTGCTGTGAGATTGATTTGGTTTTCAAATACGAGTCAAATTCGATTAAGGAATACGATTTTATAAATAACATAACCAGGTATAATTTATTGGCATAAAATATGTACTTGCCGTATATAGTCACCTAAAATGCAAAACAAAATTATCATAAAAATAAATCAAAAATCGCTGTCAGATATAATAACCAATACAGATACCTAACCAATATTTAAACCAATATATAACCAATACATAACCAATATATAACCGTATCATAACCAAAACTCCACTTTGGTTTAAATTTTAGTGGTTGATATTACATCGTTTTTCATTCGACTGTAAACTTTTGAAAAGTAATGTTTATGCTTAATGAATTCTTGGTAAAGTGAACCTGTCGAGCCTTTTCTCTTGGTTTCTTCTAATGGGCTTCAAGAAAAACTACATCTAGCTCACTAAGTTTGCCTAATTTTGTTTATTGTTTAAATTTGAAATAATACCAATATGTATCCACTGCAATACAAACTATTAAACTGTGCTTATGTCACTGTAAGTTAATCGTCTCTCTAACTTTCTCAACTCGCTTGTCCAGTTCGTATGATTTTCTCTTCTCTTCTCGCTCTTCTTACTAAACCTCTCTGTGCAAAGTTTTTGCATCGGCATTGTCCTGTCCACTTGTGTGCGTTTCAAAAAATTGTTATTAAAATTGCGTTTCCTTGCTCTACTCACCATCACCGTTGTAGGCTTTCATCATGAGCGCCATTGTCATGATCGAAATTATCAGCGACCATTCGTATACGAGTCAAGCGATGTTGGTTTGCGGCACTCTAACGGGTTATTTGATTATCTGCTGCACTTTGCTACTCGGTAATTACCACTAATTTAACTACGTAAAATTGAGTTACACTTACACAAGAATACTAATTTGTTATTTGCTGATTACAAAGTCACACTTCACTAAATGTTTTAATTCAACATTGCCAAAATATGTCAGATTTATTTATTTTTTCTCTTTTCGATTATTCTCGCCCTCGTTTCTTGCTTTATTTGCGTTGATTGTTATTAACCCACGAACCCGGTCCTCTCGCCTTCCCACCGGCTAGGGCATCTACTCGGCGCTGTTATTGATAAGCGTATCGACTGTCTCTTCAGTATCGGCGCAATCATAATGTTTATCGCTTCCGGCGTCATAGTGCTAGATCGTTGGACCAATGAGTTGCTACAGTCACAGGATCTTAATGCGTTAAAGGGTGCTGGCGCATTTATTTTAATAACTGCATTCATATTTTTTGCCGATACTTTTGTTATTGTACACAGTTAAATATGTAATAATTTATAGATAGTTAGATCCTTACTAAGTTCTTATAATAAATTTTGATAAAGTCACCAAATGTTTGTGCGGAAAATGTGCCAAAGTTGTGTTAAGTGTTTATAAAGTGTATTAATATAGTATGTAAATTATAATAAGCAAAATAAAAATGAAATTACAAGAATATCATAATAATTTCAATAAATTAAAATGCAAAAATCCATCAAGTCATCAAGCCTTCGTTCGATAAGCTTTGTAAATAAATATTAATCAATGTTCTTGCCGAATTGTGTTTCTAGGGCATTGCGATCGCCTGTATTGTGCTTTGGGAGACCTCTGGCGCGTTGTCCTCGAGACCGCTGATCGTCTGCGGCACACTGGGTGGTTTCACCATCATCTGCGGTGTGTTGTTGATTGGTAAGTGCATTTTATTTATATTTACATTATCTCGTAAATTATATATATTTACTCCGCTTTAAAAGTTAAAAAGTGCAAAGAGAAGTACAGTGCCAGTTTTAATAGCTTAACATTAATTATATTTGCGAAAAATCCGCTAATCACATAATTTTTTCTAGAGTGAAAAACTTTTCCAAGCCTTTACTTATTTTCGATAAACTGTAAGGCAACAGTTTTTAATAGTTCCTAGTTAAAAATACTTGATATGTAATAAACTCTTAGTTAATCAGTAGTGCTTCATACTAAATTCTAAAATATCCAATAAAGTCTTACCAATGGTTGGCAGATTGGGGATGGCACCCAACTTTTTTGGGAGGAAAAGCAATGAAATTATTAACTTCCTCGTCACCACTGAAGTTAACTGGTTCGTACATTTAAAAATGATAACGAAATTATCCTTATGTCGTAAGCTATATTTTTAAAACAGCTTTGCCACGAAGTTTATAAGACCCATAATGCATATACGTAGCTGCCAAATCAATCTAAATCGAGTCTTTTTAAAAACTTGTTTATTTTATAAGCTATGTCAAGCTTATTATCAAAGATATTACAACAATCTCCGAAAAGATTGTTTGGATTGACGTAGGACTATTGCGTAGGTTGCCTTTATATTTCGTTGCTTACTAGTGTTGTCATCTGGAACATCACATTTTTTCGAAAAGTTTGACATTTTGACATACGAGCCCTTTTTGTGTTGTTTACAGTAACTTAAAATATGCTTTCGACCAAAAAACGGAATTCAATCGCAAACATTTTCGGGCGATTATTTTTTACAACTTTCGACATACTCTGTATAAATGGAAGGCATAGCTTCGATAAAGCAGAAGTTAACTTTTTTCGTGTTTCGAATTGTCTTATATAAAATATTTGGTTTGAAAAGACCCACAGTGACTTCTCCCTGCAAGTATCTAGCTGTAACTTCCATCAATCTAAAATTATTTTTACTGTTTTTTAATTATTAGAGGCCAAAGGACATTTTCAGAAACTATCTGGAAAGACAATTAGATCCTTCTTTATTATGCTTTTCGAACCTATTGGCGGCTTATTCTTCTACTTCAGAACACTAGTACCGTAAAATATCTATATATGACTTAGAAAGTCTGAATATTTCCCCTTCTCCGGTATGACCGCCTGGTTCTTAGCTATATTTCTATTTCGCTATGAAGTACATAGTTCTCAGATTTCTATATTTTGGTCAAACCTTAAAGGTTCAAAAATCTTTCGCAGAAATTTTACTTCGCTTTCTTTTCTTACACCACTAAATTCACTTATTTGAAGAAGACGAAGAAGACGATTTTACTTTACATTCCATACTCCATACATTACTTAGCACTAAGCGGGAATAAAAGATTCCGAGAATTAATTTTTGTTCGTCGAGAGAATTATATACTTTTTATTATATATGCTAGTTCCAAAGTCAAATTAATAGAAGACATGATCGACTTATAGAATTAATATTGTTTAATAAAATTATATAAAATCGAGAGAGCCATGAGTAGGTCAAGAAATAGTACCTTCTATTTCCAAATACATATGTGACCAAAACTAATAATGATTTAAAAAAAATAATAATTAAAAAAAAACCCTTTTTTCAACTATTTTCATATTTATTTCAGGACACATACTCAACTCGATTGTCGAGAAGCGTCTGAATGCGCTCATCTCGATTTTGGGCTGCGTGCTCTTCGTCATCTCCGGCGCCCTGATCATCGATGAGTGGCATGATAACTCGAATTTCCTCTTCAAGGATCGCAAACGCAATGCGCTTGCTGCTGGTTCGTTGATGATCATCAACGGTGCCGTCTTTCTATTGGACACACTCTCCATTTGCAGAACGTAAATGCAAAAAACGAATAATAATAATAATGAATAAAAAATAAATGTTGCATTTATGTATGACACACGCACACTCAAACGTATTTAAAGATCACAAACAAACGCATAAACTCTGCTATAAACAAAGGTGCACTCAAATTTACATACATACATACAAACATTAAATATATTCATGTTTTTTAGAAATTTGTATTTTGCAAAAAATTCTCATTGTTAAAGCGAATTATAACTGTATTTGTACTGCTTTTGTCCCTGTCTTATTAGAATTAAATGTTTTTATATACATAAATATACATACAGCTGCTTTTTGAATTAGTATAGTGGGGAAGGATATGAGGTAAATGTGATACAGCTGAGTGAAGTAAGTAATTTGGAGGGTAAGATTGCCGTGTCTATGATACATATAACTATCGATCAATAAATAATTTAATTAAAAAATAATTAAAACTACTCATATGTTCCGTATTTTTATGGTATTCTCGGTTTTAAGTAGCCACTGCTACTCATCTGAAGCCGAATATCACCTCCGTGTATCTTTTTGTGTGCTTTCCCCATCGCTCCGCTATTTTTGTTATATTTGAATTTTACTTTATATAATTTATTCTTTTTTCCATGATGTCTTCTTTTCTACGTCTATTATAGTCGCCGTGAAGTGCCAATCATTAAGGAAGTATCGAAAAATGCTTACGATTTGAATCGTTACTAGTAAACCTATATCTGTATGGACCATATGTGTCTCTGATAGACTGGAAATGTTATATATTTTTGTGATATTAGTTTAATCTTTACTTTAAGTAGTTAATAAATATTTATTATACCAAAAATCTATGGAATTTGATTGATTGTTTGGGGAGTTGTAGTTTTTTTCCGACCTGGATCCATCGCTAAATCTTCCTTGTTTTTCGGCTATACCCACTTTACGTTTGTCTACGCCAATCAAGAAGTCTTTTTATACTATTGATCTAGCTGAACTAAGATTACAATGACTAGCCGACACGCCATATATAGACTTAATAGAGACTAGATATATAGTTCTTATTCTTCATCCAGTCTCTGAAGATCGAAGCCCTGAGTTATCTAAGCCGAGTTCTAGAAATGGTCGGCCAGTAGCAGAGCAGTTGTTTCAGCGAGTCTCTCATGGCTACTTCCGTGCACTCTCTAGATGTGTCACCGTTAATAACGCCCATACGGCTCGAATTTGATGCCAGTAAGTAATGGCTTATGACTAAGCAACCAACTGTTTTGCAATTTTTTCGAAACTGTTTGAGTAGAAAGCTTACGTGTTTTAGTATCGCTAACTTGCATATGATCCTACATAATCTAAAACAATTCATCCGAAATTTTATTGTACATTTTTGTAATTAATTACGTACATATTTCCTGAACTGGTTCGGTTCTAAGGTACATGGCACCTTTCATCAGCTCTTTCGTTTCCTGGTACGCTCTTGTGGCCCGGTACCTAGTATATATGCAACCGATTTCTGACAGCATTTATATCTAAAGTCTCCCTGCTTCTAAAAACATTCTTTTAAGAAATTCTTAGCTATCGAAGTATATATTGGTAATCGTTATGTCATTCCCTGCGTTGTTAGCTATCTCATCCGCTTTCTTCATCGCAAAGGTTTCAGCTTTAAAGGTGCGTCTGCCCCTGCGCAATCCACCCTTCCCTATGTGGTCTATTTTATTCACCGACCTACGAATGTTCTTGTGGAAAACTCACCTAGCGCTGTCAATCTTGCAGCAGACTTTGCTGCCAAGCTTTCCACTGCAATTTTCATTGATGGCAGGTTCCGTAACCATTCTAGTTAGTGTGTCTGAGATTTTACTGGCAGTGGTTCAACACACCATAGCACTATAAAATAAGATTGGCTTGACAACCGTTGTGTAACACCATTGCACAAGGCAGGTGATAGATCCCATGTTTATACTAGCATCTTCTTACAAGCGTATAGAGCACCGTTGGCTTTTTTCACCTGTTTCTCCACATAGAAATTCCACGTCAGTTTACTTTCCAAAATTACTCCCAAGTACTTGGCATGATCCCTAGTGGACTCTGACCCGTTGCGTCTCGGCGGTTACAATGATTATTGTTATATAGTGAATATCAAATATGACCTTGACTTTAGCACAAACCGAATCGTAAAAATTTTTCCTCAGATTCTTAGAATCTTCCTTGTGAAAAGTATTTAAAAATAAGTTTGCTTGAAATTTCGTTTTCCAATGGAAACCCCTTCGGCGGAATCATTAAACATTATGCAGAATTATTTTAAAGAGTCAAATTTATCACGAAACTGAGTACTTGAATGGCACACAGCATATAGTGAAGGTCGCAAAGTCATCAAAAACTTGTCTCATGCGGGTCGTTCTCTATTAATAACGAAAACATCGAAAAACGTTAAAGAAACAGTATTTGAAACCCATCGTGTTGGCATCAGTTAAAATAACAGAGCATCTCAATATATCGTATATCGTGGTATTTACGTCAGTAAAAATTGTCTTAAGCAGGTAGTAGGCGTTATTCTGATACACTTTCAAACCTTAACAAAAGAGTGTAAAGAGAATACTATGTCCCGAAAAGAGTTCAAAAATAACCAGGACTTGCAGAGATAGGGGATTTATCCATTGTCCAACCTTTACTGTTAAATTAAATGCTTTTGGAAATTTTTCGTAGACAATAGCGTCGGTTTTGGTTGACAATAGATGTACAGTAGTCAACTTTGTCCAATATATTTTTTATTTTAAACTGAAATATTTAGTTTTTTCAGTGAAACTACGAAAAACATTTTTTTTTTTACAAATATATCAATATATTCATGCATGTTTCAATATAATTTACATTCTTTACAATTTGGCATCGCCCGACTGATTCAATAGTCGAACAGATTCTTTTCTTCTGGACTTCATTCTGCATAAGAAAAAATCTTACTAACCATCTTGCAACAAATAAATACATTATTTAAATTAACTTTTCAATTCCATAATGAAATCGATTAAAAAGATGACGCCATTAGCAATGAAGAGACCAGTTGCAATAAAATAAGTCAACCGTCCATCGCCATATTCCGGCAGATATGCAATAGTCAATCCACCACAGATGAGAGACAAAATGGCGCCAATGATCAAGAACACCGCCACCTGATTGAATTCCATGAACTCAACTGTAAACGTATACATATATGTTTTAAAGTACGAAATTTAAAAATTTGTAGTTTTCAGCTTTTTTCTTCGTTTCTTTACTTACGTGCCACCAGCACCGCCGTTATTATGGTGAAACCGAAAATGGTGCCACATACGATCATAACCCGGGAAGCGTATGCGCTCAACGCATACCAAAGGACCAAGAGCACGACACATATTACCTTTAAAGCAAAAAATTTAAAAGTTATAAATGTGTCCTTAGTTAGACTACTCTTGATTTGTATTGAATAATCGCTCACCAGCTCTACGATTCTGAAAATTGTCTTAAGTTCCATTGTCTATATGCTCAAATAGACGTAATAATCTTGCGATAAAAATATTAATATAATATAATTGTAAAACTGAAAATCTGAAAATCTGATTTCAAAATGCGTTGCTTGAAAATTGATGAAAAATGTCAAAACAGATCAGTGTTGAGCATGTAAAAAAAAAAATTCGAACTAAACTTATAAATATGCTATTTTTTAAAGTAAATGGCCAGCACTGCCTTTGTATGTCAAGGCAATTTATTTTTTGTAAGATTCATATTCAAAAATATTTTTGTTTTTTGTTTTGTTAAAACTACAAGCTTTCGCAAAATTTGTAGAAAATTTATTTCAAATTCTTGTACATGAAAGAAGTAGCGCCATGGAGCTGCAGAAAATGTTTAGAATTGCGGAGCTGGTGAGCAAGTATTTTTATTACCCTTCATACCTAATATGCAATTTTTATATAGAAAAGCAAAAATTTGACACTTTTTCAGGTGATCTGTATCGTGCTCTTAGTCCTTTGGTATGTGCTGAGCACGTACGCGACGCGAGTTATGATCGTGTGTGGTACAATTTTCGGTTTCAGCATAATAACGGCTGTGCTGGTGGCGCGTAAGTGAGAAAAATACTTGGCAGACTGAAAAGTTCTTATTGACTTGAAGAAAAATAATTTCGGAAAAGCTTATCATCGGTTATAACAGCATTCCAACTTTTCGACGCCGCTTTGTAGTAAAAGTAACTTTGGGCTTCAAAATAATCTTCAGTGTCGAGAGATACCTCTTTATTCCCACTCTCTTCAGTAAGGAAGGAAGGTGAGGTGGAAACATCCAGACATTTTTTCCACCACAGATTTAGCCTTTGCTGAGCGTTAAACATCTCGATAGTCTTACCTTCATCGTTTTCATTGATCTCTGTCACAATAAATTGGTCGATTTAGAAATCAAGTGGCACCCACTTTGCACACAGGTTTCAAATAACCAAATAATCACGTAGGTCGTGCCTAACATTTCTTAGATGTCTTTAAGCGGTCAACTAAAGCACTTAACAAAATTTTTCGCTCGATCTACACGGGATGGTCATCGTCATCGGTCCTCATAAGATCTATTCGGCTAGAAAGCCATAAATGAATGGTGTCCTTTCTATATGTTTATTCCCAAAATAGAAAAATATTGGTCCCACCGAATGATGCATTTCAACAACCAGTTGTCCGACAGTCTTAAATCAGGTCTAACCATAAAACATATGAATCCAACTCTATTGGTGATACAAAGTTGTCAGCTTGCCTGGAATAATTACAATATATAATCACAATATTACATTTGCTTACCTTTTCAGTTTCGTTCCTATCGTTCAATGATGTGGCAGTCTATCTCATACTTAGCGCTATTTTATTTCTCATCTGTGGCGGTTTGTCGTTGGCCACATTGCCGATGGATACTGATGGAAAATTGGCCTATTTTATAGCAACTGGCTTTTTCCTCGCTAACGGTGTTTTATTTTTAATCGATTTTGTTCTCGAAACGAAAAACAAGGAAGTTATATTAAATTAAACATCAAAGCAATTTGAAAACATTATCTTACCAGATCAAGTCATTCAAAAAATTGACCTAGATACTTAGCCTTTAAAAAGTGTCCTACGGTATCCTTATAAAGCGTACTTTATTCTGATTATGAAAGACAAAGCCGAAATTATTTTTTAAGATTCAATTTCTTTAGACTGTTCTTTTAGGACATGAAACTTCAGTGTTCGTCGAAATCTCATTTAAGATCAAAATGGATAAGAACTTGGAATGCGGTTAATATCATTAACAGATCACTTTCTAAACTTAATTTGCTTCTCAGGGCGTCTGCTTATATATGTATGTATATATTTATATAACTGCATTAAGTGCAAGGCCCTATTTATATTACTTTGCTACAAATGAGAAGGAAGCTTATGCTCATATGCCCCTACTAACTGTAAATTACATATCATTACTTATCATCTTAAGTAAGGCAGCAAAGTAAATATCGTATCAATATAGGAGTTTGTGTAATATTTCGTGGCGCTGACAAGCTGACTTAGTAAGCAATCGTTGACGTCATAGTCAAAGCTCGTAAACACAAAAAAGAAATGGCAAGAATAAAGATAAATGAAATGACATTTATAAGGTAAAGATAGCTTAATCAGGCAAGTGCTTTTGCTACTAAGCTAAAAATATAGGTAATTGCTCGAAGGAATGCTATTTTTGGAGAAAGTGAATATTTTTTTATCAACCATCACCAAGCGGCTGATAAAACTTTATGGAGTTATTCTATGCCTCTTTATAGATTGGGAGTCCCTTGCTCAAATATAAATAATTTTCTATTACTTAAGACTAAAGTTATAAAAATCTCTCAAGAATTTGGCACACCATTTTCACTTTAAATAAAATTTTATTATTTTTCTTTTCGAAATATGTTTGATAGTCTTAGCGCCAACATGCACGCACATAGATATGTCTAGCTTTTTCGTGAGCTTATCAGGTGTTGGTTCTTGGCTGTCGCTCCATGTTTGGCTTTATCTACGAGCATTCTTTTTTGCACATCAATTCTCATTACTTTTTTCAGAAAAACCACCTAAGTAAATATTTGCGTTAATATTTTTTACACTTGAAGTGCGCAAGTAAATACATCCTCTGCATACCCATACATATGCGCAAACATATATGCAAACATTTATAAGTATGTGTATAAAGAGTGTTTCCATCTAGATACCCGTGAACTTTGCGATTGCGACTTTAACATAGAACTTTCTTTGCAAGCATTTAAAATAATCGAAGAAATTTCAGTGACTATATCACGAATTGATGAAACAACAAAATCATTTCTTTGATTATTAAAAATCTAGGAGTTGTCCGCTACAGTCAAAACATTAAGAAAATAATATTTTAACGCATGTTTTAGAACCTCTTTTATTCTTATTTTCCATTGGTTTTCTAGTTCTTTAAAATAATAAAATATTCCCATAAGCAATTAGTCAAACAGTAATGATTAATTAAATTAGGTATTTGAAGACTAACTTTTCTTAACCCGATTGCGCCTGCAAGAAATATTAGGTTGTCAAAAAAGTCTTGCGGTATTTTTTTTATTGAATTTTCAATTGTTCATAAATTTAAAAAAAAAAAAATTGTGATCTTCTAACTAAAAATACTGCTATTCRGTTCACTACTTGACACAATGAAGGCGGAAGTACAAATTCAACGTTTTGTCTTACCCAAACACAAGTTCAAATGATATATACTAGATTTGGAATAAAATAATAAATCGGAATGATATATACAAGGTGCGATCCAAAGTAAGCTGGATTTTTTTAAATCTAGCGCCCAATTGTCCTGTAAGAATTTGATTAAATTTCATTGATTAAAAGTGAAGTTATTGCGTTTTAAGTGTCAGTATGTTTGTGTTATCGGTGCGAGCCATATCGGCAAAACCCTGCAAAAAGCTGTATTGAAGCAGAAGGAGACTATTTTGAATAAAATAAATTGTTTTTGCCGAAAAAAAAACATTTGTTCTGCTTGTTTTTTTTTTTTTTTTGAGTCCTGTTTACTTTTAAACGCACCTTGAAGAGRTATATGGTAAAGACATATAGGTTCGCTACATCRTGAAGAATATATGGTTTCCTATATACTTATTTAGAGTCAGTCGAAGCACTTGAGCGGAAATTTCATTAGTTCGATCGCATCTTATCATACTCAATTTAGAATTGAAAACAGCTTCTAATAAGGTAAACTAGTTCACGTCGCGATTAAGTTTTAATAAAGGTTTTGTTTAAACATTTTCGAGTTATCTGGCTTACCTGTCCTATGTAAATCCAGCTGGAAGTTTATTAATACCATACTGAGTAGTCGTGAAGAAGTTTTATAGAGACTCGGCATTGATTATAGTGAAACTTCTAGAAAAGGCCGAACATGTACAGAGGGAGTATTCCAGAGTCTCTCTTATGGCTACTTTCCTCCACTATCTACATGTTTCGTCATTAATAATACCCACAGGATTTACGCGGGATATCAATAAATTTTGACCTCTGACTAGGCCACTGTTCTGCAGTCTTTTCGAGACCCTGCGAATAGTAAGCTTACGCTTTCGCTTTTCCTTTCGCTTCCCTGCACATCATCTTGACAATCCTGCTTGCCCTTAAGGCATTCCATCTCACCCTGATAATTCTATCAGCCCTTTCGTTGTGTTTCGGTTTTAGCGACTTGCGTACTCTCTGAACTGAGTTTGATTACCGAAGCTGTTTGATTAAATTAGATGGCTGATGAAAAAGTTCGAACGTGGACTACTATGTGTAGTCCTTTGTGATGCCATAGAAAGAAAGAACTCCAGTGGCCTTTWGCGAGAGCACATGTACCGATTGTGTCCCAGCGTTGACCAAGCTTCCGCGAAGTTGTTTAATATTAGTAACTTAATTCCACATATCATATTGAAGCTCCAGAAACGTATACTCTGCTATAATTTTGGATCATTATGAGTAGTGAGATCTAATTTACTTCGGAAATTTCCCTTATTTGGTGAGTACAAAGTCCAACAGTTAGTGAAAAAATCGTAATGTTGGACAAAAGATGGAGTAGGATCGACAGTCCCATTTAAGCCTGTATATTTAGATTGCGTGAATGATATCTATGAGCCATATTTAGATTTCCGCTGCCCTATATCAATATTTATATGTACAAGTATAATATCATAACTTCGACTCAAATTTATTCTCAATTAAAGAGCAATAAGTAATTAGTTAATTGTCATTAATAGTTTCTTTAGTTATTTTAAATTGAAAATAGCTCAAATAATTTGCCAATTCATAACTATAAAGAGTGATTTTAATACATATTTTTGTTGATGATTAACCATGTTTAAGTTGGTACGTATGCTGAAAGCACTTCTAGATAAATATTATGAAAGTTGTCTATAATAAATGACAATAATATTCTAATAATAACCGCTTATGCCGGTAACTTGATTGAAATGCAAGTGGATACTTTATCTTTAATTAAAATATAGTTGAATTTTGTTATTTTACAATTCTAAAGGGGAAGTACCAAGTTATCCCTCTCCAGTAATATTTGTTATTATGAACACATAATCAAATGTGTATTTACTTTCAAGTATGTTTGGAGAGAGTTAATATTGCAATGGAAGTCCTCAACATTAGTTCTCTCTAAAAGGTTGATACCACATTTTGTTTAATGGGAATAAAAAATAACAGCAAAAAGAGGAATATACAAAATAAACATTAGTATTTTTTCTTTTTCTTTATTTAAACATGACTTTAAATCATTCGAAAAATTCTTTCGTCACACCGTCTTATATATAATACTCTACTCAATCCATAAACTTGAAAATAAAATCTCATATATTAATGAACTCGAATTAAGTACCGATAACACTTATCCCTTTTAAAACAAATCTCGAACACTAAAGTCTCGTTTCAATAATTATCCAAATTGCCATCGATTAATCAAATCTGTCAGTCAATAAGCCACGATAAGCGGGCAGATAAGCACTATAAACTAACCAATAGACCTTTTTTTTGTTTTTTTGCCAAGTTAATGTGAATGGTTCCATAAATTAAAATTGTCGAGCAAATAGTTGTGCAATTTTATTACCAGGCGGAGGGTTCTAAATTTGTATACATTGGAATTTAAATGTCATGGGGAAATATTGAAGTTTGTAGTGCATTAAAATGTGGAAGTAATATAAAATAACCCCTTTTTGGGGCATTATTTGATAAGAAATCATTTGACGTTGTAATATGTACAAAAGAAGTTCGATAAGTCAGCATATGTTTACTACTCTACTCTAGAATATTGTCCTAAATTTTCAAGTTGATCCGAGTAATAGTTTCGGAAATACAGGCTTGAGAACTTGTAGCTCGTGGCTAGTTAGGCTAAGTGCGCCCTCTTTAAATGGTTTTTTCTTGAAACTGTGTTTTTGAAGTCGGTTGGCAAGATCTCTAGAGAACTACTCAACCGATCTTCGATTACAACTATTTGAAAAAAAATTTCGCGAATTTTAAATTTTATCGTAAAAATGTCTGGCAAAAATCCAATTATCATGTTTTTTCCTTCCTCCAACTTCTAAGTTAAGGTTTTAACTAAAACACGTATTTTTTTTTTTTAATTTAGATGGTCCTGTATGAAGTTATGCTGCCACCGCGGGCGCATCGTTTTTCGAGAAGTCACCGGAAATAACGTCAAAATGGCCGAGATTAAAACACTTTTTTTCCAAAAATTTCAGAATCTCTTTGTAATAAAAAAATT
>NW_017537689.1:904875-906300 GCF_001853355.1 Bactrocera latifrons
TATGTAATATATTTTTCAATATTGAGTATTATGTCAATAGTTAAAGTTTCCATAGTTCGCTTAACACATCACTTAACCTTTTGAAAATTATTCCTGACGAGGCTTTGTATACGCCTGGACTACTATTTCTGATATTTTTGGGCTCCCGCGAAGTTGTACCAAATTCAGCGAAATAATAGAAGTGGTGGTGCTGCAGCTATGTTTACGAAGTGTCAAATTTCCTACAGGATTTATATGATTTCATATCTTTGTGTGCAAGACTGAATTGATATAACATATGCCTAAAAGTATGCAACGTTTTTCTAATTGCTTATTTTGCCAACTTTTACACATTTGTTTTACTTAAGTTGTTTGTTAAACAGTTGAAAAAGTCAATAGCAGTTGATATGAATAAATAAAAGCTTTCACTCAAGTTTTGCAAATAGCTTAAAGCTTCTAGTTTTGGGTGGTTAACGGAAAATTAAATACAAAAAATGCCAAGAAATTTTTGTTTACTAAAAGGTTCACCGTCATTACATTCATCGTTACAATTTGTTATGAATATAACTGTATATATGCGTATTCTTTTCAAGTTTATTTGAATTGTGCAAAAATGAGCCGAAATCGAAAAAACCAAAATTCATTGAAGTCACCGAAGACCATCCCAGCTGAGGCTTATAACAATTGTATGGAAAATTGGATTCAAGTTGACATGGTTGTACCGGCTCAAAAGGAACGTTAAAGTGTTATCAGACCGAGTAAATTTTAATGGTTTATTTTTTTAGATGTTCTACTAAAACCTAATCTTTCCAATGATATTTCCATATATTACTATGATCCACTCTTGTATTTGTTTCACTAGTTGCTATATGTATACATGTTCATACATATATATCTATTCTCCTTACGCACTTAAATCTACGCAGTTAGTATTTACACCATGTCCGTACCTACCCTCAATTACATTCGACTCAATGAAAAATCAGGAAGCAATACATTTCTTATCTCCACTCACTGTCATTTCAATTAAATTTCACGGCGCGCCGCATTTATTACCCATTTTAGAAAACCATAAACAATACGCACAACAACAAAGCCACACTAACGAAAGAGAAGTAAATATTTACCAAAGAATATTTGTTGTAAGTTTGTATTTATATCTGAAGGTTCACCTACATACCTTTAAGACTCAAATCGGGAGAGCCTTATCTCATTTCTTAATTAAAAAAATACGAAAAATTTCGGTTTCCCATAAATTTATGATTTTGCGCTCCAGCCAATATTATTTTGTAACCCAAACAATTTTCTTATCGCTTAAACCAATAAATAGTGTTTGATTTTCGTAGAAGGTAGTCTTCGGCGACAAAATTTTTCATGGGAGGAAAAATAAATACTAGTAAGGGTTATGATTTGGAAATTTGAAGACAACCAATGAGTAAAACATAT